>NC_044314.2:68378973-68589439 GCF_007474595.2 Lynx canadensis
ACAGCAGCCCGAGGATCAGATGGGGGAGCAGCTGAACCAGGTCACCAAGCATGCTGGCAGTCAGCCCAGCTGGGGCTCTGGTTTCCTTGTCTTCCCACCCCCTGAGCCCCACTGGAAGTGGGCACCCCAGGAGCTCCGTCGTGACAGCCAGCTCCCCTGTGGGCATCACCCGGCCCATGGCAGATAAACAGATTCTCCCCAGCAAAGTGCCCACAACAAGGCCAAAGCCACCTGCTGTCCGGCTGAAACACAGCTGGCTTCCCAGGCCCAGCACCAGGGGCCTCTCCTGCAGGAAGGAGGCCTCCTCCCGGAGCAAAGCTCTGGAATGTGAAGAATGTGCTGGAGCCTCCAGCCCGGCCCAGGACGGAGATGGCCTTCGAAGCCCCAGGCCGATGGGGGCATTTTCCCAGCCATCTCAGGGCCACCAGGGAGCTCATACCACACGTCACCTTTTGGCATTGGGGTCAGGCCTCAGCCTCCTCGAAGCTTTCCCCGGTTCTCAGGCTGGGCGCGCTGGAGGGTGTCCTGGGCTTGCCTTTGACGTCAGCGCCCCTGGGGTCTGGACCGGCCCCGGGCGGGGCGCGAGGTGTAGAGAAAAATCAGGCTGAGCTCTGAAAGCGGGAAAGATCTGGTGTTGAATGTCGACTCAGACACGGTGTCACCTTGGCCGAGTCACTTCACCTGTCCGGGCCTCGGTGTCCCCCTGTGTGAAAGAATGGGACTTCCTTCTCGGGGTATTTGTGATGTGACTCCAGGCACGTGAGGTTCCTGGTGCAGAGTAAGCACTGTTACTGGGGCCGGTTGAATGTGACAGAAACGGCCGCCACAGGACCCCCCGCCCCACGTGCTCTTCTGACAACGTGCTCCCTGTTGGGAGCCAGCCGCTGTGCTGCACGGAAGCCTGGAGCCAGTCCCCGGTGAGCCGCCCTGTGAACCACCTCGCAGGTGGATTTTATTGTCATATTTATTCATTTATTTTGAGAGAGACAGAACGCGAGCAGGGGGAGGGACAGAGAGAGAGAGGGAGAAAATCCACACCGTCGGCGCAGAGCCTGACGCGGGGCTTGAACTCACAAACGGTGAGACCACGACCTGAGCCGAAATCGAGAGTCGGACGCTTCACCGACTGAGCCGCGCAGGCGCCCCATGAAGGTGGATCTTTTAGCTCTAGCTGCGTTGCCCCAGCTGATCAGAGCAGAGACGAACCGTCCTGCCCAAATGGCATGTTCGGGATCCAACAAAATGATTCTGGTTCTAAGCTCCTAAAAGGTGAGGTTCCCTGGGCGGCAACGGGCAACCGGTAACCGTTCTTTCTAAGAAGCACCTCTCGTGCCCCTCCACCCCCACCCCACCCGCCCCCCCTCCCCCAAGCCTGGTCCTCGGCCGGCATCTCCCGTCTCAGTGAAGAGTGCTGCCGTCCGGTCCCTGGTTGCCCAGAGGACAGATCTAGGAAGCATCCTTCTTCTTCCCTCACCTGCTACCACCTGTCATTTTACCTCCTAAAAATCTGTTGATGCTGTGCACTGCCGCCTTCCTCGGCCAAGGCACCAGCACCCCTGCCTTGGACAGCTATGGCAGCCGCCTTGCCAGCCCCCCAGTTCCTTATGCACGACAGGACTCTGCACACATACGTGATGCACAGAGCAGGGAACCCCCAGGCATGCGGTTGCGTGTATCTTGAGCGCTGGGTCTCAGCTGGCGACCTGCGCTGGTCTTTTCCTGGCCTGTCCTCTTTGTTCCTCAAAGCCCAGGATAAGGCCCCTCTGGCCACCACGTCCAGTCTGTGCCTAATCCCTCCCCGCGCCCCCCTGCCCCGAGGCCGCGAGGGGGACAGACGGGAAACACGGAAGGGAGCACGTTACTCCGTGAATTGCCATGAAAGAAATAAGGCAAGGCATTGGGACACGGTGGCCTGGGGGTGGACGAGACCAGGAGGTGGCATTTGAGCTTCTGGGAAAGAGTCAGTCGCGTGACATCAGGGGGAAGGGAGTGTCAGGCAGGGGGAACCACAAGGGCAGGGGCCTTGAGGTGGGGATGAGCTGCTGTGTTGAGACAAGGATAAGGCAGGGTCGCAGGAAGCAGGTGGAGGGGAGGGAGGAGGGGCAGCAGGCTGGGGGGCAGGAGGCCGTGGGGGGGTCCAGGTGAGAATCTGCACAGGCATAGCTGGGCAGCGATCGCCACCCCCACCCCCACCCCGGCTCAGCTGCCCTGTGCCCGTGACTTTCAGTGGCCTGGGACTGTTTTTCTTGAAAAGGCACTCCCCACCTGCCCCCCTCCCCTCTGTGGAGAGGGTCTCTCTTAATAGACTCCTTCTTCTGGAAGCCCAGCTGAGTGGCCCGAGGGAGGTCTTCTCAGCACTGTCTTAAAAGCTGTGATTGAGCCATTTGTCACTGTCACACCCTTTGATCCTAGCCATGTCCTTGCCCCTGACCCGCCCCTTCGTCCTTGGAGGGGCCGCTTCCCCTGACAAGGTGGCGGCAGCACCAGGGTGCATGTATGCTAGACTTGTATTCTTGCCTGGGAGGACCGGCCTCGTGGCCTCTGGCGGGTCACTTGACCCCACCGAGCCTCAGTTTCCCCTCCGTGCCATGAGCACAGCGTGGCCAGGTTGGTTCGACAGGATGGCTGCTGGTCAGTAGAGAGGGTTTGCACATTGCGAGAAGACATTTAGAATTAGGGGAAGCAATTTATTTATTTATTTATAACATTTATTTATTTTTGGGAGACAGAGAGACAGACCATGAGCAGGGGAGGGGCAGAGAGAGAGAGGGAGGCACAGAATCGGAAGCAGGCTCCAGGCTCCGAGCTGTCCGCAGCGAGCCCAAGGTGGGGCTCAAACCCACGAACCGTGAGATCATGACCTGAGCCGAAGTTGGACGCTTAACGGACTGAGCCACCCCCTGCTCCCCTAAGGGAAGCAATTTAAATTATTCATGCATTGGTTTTCCCAACCAGGTTGTTAGTCTCTTGAAGGGCCAAGACAATGACCGTTGTCTCGTGGTGGGGAGTGCTGTGCATACCATTGGTGCCCATTAAAAGGGACCCTTTCTGGAGACAAAGTGTTCTTTGGGCTCAGCTTGGAAATCCCTACTCAGTGCCAGCACCGCCTGCTCTGTGGCTTCCAGGTGACCTCGCTTTCCTTGGGTCCCACTGGACTTGGGACCAGCTCTCAGCCAAGCCCTGAGGGCTCTGACTTTTGTTTCCTCGAGTGGATCCTTCCAGCCAGTCAGGCCGGTGGGTCTCCAAATGAGGTTCCCTAACTGTATTGGGACTCCCAAGGAGGGGGGCTCGTTAAAAATGCAGAGCCCTCTGGGGGCGCCTGGGTGGCTCAGTCGCTTAAGCGACAGACTCTTGATTTTGGCTCAGGTCATGATTTCCCACTTCGTGGGTTTGAGCCCCGCATCTGGCTCAGCACTGACAGTGCAGAGCCTGCTTGGGATTCTCTCTCTCTCTCTCTCTCTCTCTGCCCCTTCCCTGCTCGCTCTCTCTCTCAAAAATAAATAAATAAACATTAAAAAAAAAAAGAAAAAAAATGCAGACCCCGTCTGAATCAGAATCCCAAAGGGTGGGCCCAAGAGTCTGCCTTTTTAACAAGCCACCTGCCAAGTGATCGTTCTGTTCATGGATGTTCTAGAACCACTGCATGGCAGGGTGAGCTGCTATGCAGGGGGCCTGTGGCTGCCAGAACACCATGTCCCCAGGTTCCCTGCACAAATCTCACGCCCATAACTGTGTTGAGTGAGGGAATGAGGTTCTAGCAAGGGTGTGTGTGTGTGTGTGTGTGTGTGTGTGTGGTGGGGAGGGTGACTTTTTTCCTCCTGTACCCCTCCCCAACCCCCACCCCCCTGCTGCCCCCCAATCCCCTTACCAACATTCCCCAAAGATGGGCATGAAATATCACTGCATTTTCTGCCAGGGGGAAACTTCTCCACTAAGAATTCCCCCCCACCCCGCCCCCCGCCCCGGCTGTATAATCCTCTCATTAATACACAGTATTGTAAAAGTGATCTATAATTAGATGCTAACCGAGTTTGCCGTAAAATTGGGTGGGTGAGGTCAGCGAGGTAAACCTGGAGCCAGCCGATTGTTATGATCAATCAATAACCTATTTATTCCCCAACATTTCTATTAACCTCTGCCAGCCAATCACAGTTTCAATTTGAAAGGCTGGGGTCCGCTTTGCTGACTGGACAAGTCTGATTGAAAGCGGGCCCCTGACACGACCCCAGGGGCGAAATCCAATTAAAATCATTTTCACTTGTAGATTCATATTTTTAGCATGTTCTCCATCCTGGGATTCATCATTCCTGGCAATAACTAATGTCTTGTGACACAAGCAGGTGGATTAGCACTGCCATAAATAAT
Source organism: Lynx canadensis (assembly GCF_007474595.2). Taxonomy (NCBI): domain Eukaryota; kingdom Metazoa; phylum Chordata; class Mammalia; order Carnivora; family Felidae; genus Lynx; species Lynx canadensis. The sequence continues at coordinate 68,383,339 of NC_044314.2, forward strand.
AATTGTGATTAATTAGCTCGTCACATCCCAGACTGGCTTTGGGGTGGCGGTCAGTGCCGCTTCTGGGACCCTCTCCCGCTGAACGCTGGTTGTGTGGACCTCTCTGGGTCATACCACGGGAACGGCCTTTTCTAAGTAGGGATGGAACAGATGTGCCTCTGGGTCTCTCTCTCTCTCTCACTCTCTCCCGAAACTGGGAACTCTTTGACGCCAGGTAGTATGGCCAGCCATCCCAGCAAGGCACTTACTGTGGGGCCTATCCAGCTTCCCTTCTCTGGAGACTGGGTCTTAGACTGTCCATCCACATTTTTATAGCAGGAAGCCCATGTTTCCAAAACATGGCCCCATCTTTGGATGCTGTTGACTGGATCAGAGGTTGGGGTCAACTGAAGAAAGTCTCACGGCCCTACCGGTGGATGCTGTTGACTGTACCAAGGGTCAGGCCCAACCCAAGCTGGGCCAATGAAAACCTCATGGCCCCACCCCTGGATGCTGCTGGTTGGACCAAACCTCAGGCCCAACCCAAGCTGGCCAATGAAAACGTCTTTTGGGGAATTTGGAATTACATTTAAGGAAAGAGGGCCTGCTAGCTCAGCTTGGGTATTGAGGGGATCTGTGGGCTGCCATTATCTGTTCTGTGTACTGGGAAATAGTCACAAACAAAAGCAGCACTGAGGGCAGAAGAAGGGACATCTTCGTTTTTCCTAGCACACCCCGGTCCCTATTTCCAGCTCTTTCCTGAGACCTAGCTGCCTTCCACCTCCAGTTCTCTGAATCACCCCACTTGTGCAATAATCATTCTTCCTCCCTACCTTCCTTGCTGGAGTTAACTTGAGTGAGTCTGTTACCTGTGATCGGAAGTGTTCCCCCAAATTCGGATCCCCAGAAGTGTCCCAGTGTCACCCTGCAGGCTGGTGGCAGAGCGATTCCCTTTCTCCCGACTCCTTAAGCAAAACCTTTTGGGCAAAGAGGGGAGCAAAGAAGAAGATCTACAAAGTGCTAGGTGCTTGGGAAGCTCATCGGCTTCATTTTCCCCATCCTGGGAGGTAGATTTTATTCTGTTACATTTGTTGGCAGACCAGGAACCTGAGGTTCAGAAATGTTGAAGAATTTGTGATAATAGTGATTTGGTCAGTGTGGACCCGGGGAGGAGGTCAACCAAGAGATTGGAGGTCAGCTTCTTGAAATCCTGCAGAGTCTGAGATCAGGGTGCTATTATGGTGGGGTTCTGGTGAGTTCTGGGTGCAGAATGTCTGCTTCTCTTCATATGTGCACATGGTGGGGAGAGCAAAGGGCTACCTGCCCCCCCTCCTCCCCCTCCTCCCCTTCCTTCTCCACCTCCTCCTTCCCCTCTCCCTCCTCCCCCTTCTTCTTCTTCTTCTTCTTCTTCTTCTTCTTCCTCTTCTTCTTCTTCTTTTTTATTTTTGAGAGAGTGCAAGTTGCGGAGGGGCAGAGAGAGGGAGCCACAGAATCCAAATCTGAGCTGTCAGTGCAGAGCCCGACACGGGGCTCGAACTCACAAACTGTGAGATCATGACCTGAGCTGAAGTCGGATGCTCAACCGACTGAACCACGAGGTACCCCTGCCCTCTTCTTATAAAGGCACCAGTTCCATTCACAAGGGTTCCATCCTCATGACCTCATTGTACCCCAAAGCCCCCATTTCCAAATATCGTCACAGTGGGATTAGATTTCAACACATGAATTTTGGGCAGGGGGGACATTTAGTCCACCACAGTCCAAAATTTCAGTGTCCAAGTCAGTTTAGCTGAGCATTAAAAATCAATCTGGAGCTGGGGCGCCTGGGTGGCTCAGCCGGTTGGGCGTCCGACTTCAGCTCAGGTCATGATCTCAAGGTCCGTGGGTTTGAGCCCCGCGTCGGGCTCTGGGCTGACAGCTTGGAGCCTGGAGCCTGCTTCCGATTCTGTGTCTCCCTCTCTCTGGCCCTCCCCTGCTCACACTCTGTCTCACTCTCGCTCTCAAAAATAAATAAACATTAAAAAAAAAAATCAACCTGGAGGTTTTGCACCATTGCAGTTTCCTGAGCCCCACGTCGGGGGATTCTGATTCCATAGGTCATTAGTCTGTGGTGCATTTTGCTTTTAAGGTGCTTTCCAGAGTGTTCAGACAATCAGCCAGACTTGGAGAGTCAGAAGTGCGTTGTCACATTAAAGGCACTGAAAAGTCCTGCAAACAAGACACTCGTGCGATTTTATTAAACCCAGTTTACCGAAGTAAACTGAACACACACACCGATAACCTCTGTGTGTGTGCGTGTGTTTTGTTTTTTTGTTTTTGTTTTTGTTTTACAACACCTGCTTTTACAAGCTCCAGTGTTCAGAGACAGTCTACCAACATTTTTTTTTTTTGCCTTAATAATTCCACACTTGTATAAATTCAGTGATCCTTTCATGTCTGTCTTACTATTTTATTGAGTCTACTGGGCTGTTTTCTCCCTGGAAGCAATGATAGTGTCTGCTTTACTTGCAAGATCACTCAGACAAAGCCTGATTAATTGAGTGTCTCTTAAAGTTATTTCTGAACAGGGGACGTGACCCCCTATCCGCTGATGGCAATGCCGATATTGGGGGAGGAGAGATTTAAAACCTAGAGATGTTGGGGCGCCTGGGTGGCTCAGTCGGTTAAGGGTCCGACTCTTGATTTCAGCTCAGGTCATGATCTCACGGTTCATGGGTTTGAGCCCCACGTTGGGCTCTGTGCTGACGGTGCAGGGTCTGCTTGGGATTCTCCCTCCCTCTCTCTCTCTCTCTCTCTCAAAACAAATAAATAAAACATTAAGGACATTTAAATTTAGAGCTGTTGATTTTCCCTTAGCGTTTCCAGATTTGAATCTCCTGATATGCGTCCCAATCCTGGTCACAGCTGGGAAGCTCGGAGCATCACCTTTGGTTGACAGTTGTGGACGTTGGGTGTCGTTCACCTCCTTCGCTGAGCTGGTTTTCTGGGCTTTGCTCTTAACAAACTTGGTCCCCGGGTCGCAACCCTCCTGAGAGATTTGGTTAAGAGGAGGTTTCTCATCTCTCCGTTTCCTTTGCTTTCAGCCACCAGGGGGATCGAAGAGAGCAGTGCAAGGCTATTTAAACAGGCTTCTCTACGGAGCGAGCCCTTGTGTTGGAGACTGGGTTAAATTCAGCATGCATAAACCATTCACAATGGCTCTTTACACCCCAGAAGCACTAAGATCCCACTAGTCAAAACAATTAGAGCATGAAGGGTGGCATATTCATCCCAAAGGCACTAGGGCATCTGGAAGTTGGGAAGAGACTGGACCACCCACATTCACTCGGAGCTTTGACTTTCTGGTGGTGCGATCCTAGAGCAGGAGCCCCGAGACCCGGAAGATTCTGCCGGGTGTTGCGGAAAGGGGCCTGGGTCAAGGTGACTCAGTCCATCCATCTCTCCCTCCACGCGGCGAACACTTAGCAGGTGCAAGGCCCTTGAAATACACCACCCCACTGCATCCTCGAAGAGATTTGCTACCATTATCCACTAGGACAGCCGAGGAAACTGAGGCACAGAGAAGTTAAATGCTGTACCTCTCGGGCCCTCAGAGGAAAGAGATGTGTCACATTCAAATTAGTCGAGTTAGAGAGGAGCTTAATCAAGGCACCAGTGACAGAGGAGAGTTGGTGTGTCTGTTTTCTGTTGTTGGGTAACAAATGGGCATGACCGAGGGGCTTTGCACAGCTCCCATCTGTTAGCTCACAGTTCGGTAGGCCAGGCACGGTGCAGCTGGATTTTCTGCTTAGGATTTCACAAGGTTGAAGTCAATGTCTTGCCAAGGCCGTGATCTCATCTGGGGCTTCTCTTTCAGGTTCATTCAGGTTGTTGGCAGAACTCAGTTCCTTGTGGCTGTGGGACTAAAGTCCCCGTGTTCATCTTGGTTGTTCTCTAAGGAGTGCCCTCAGCAGCTAGAGGTCACCCTCAGGTCCTTGACACGTATCTCCCTCCATATGCAGCTCATGGCATGGCTGTTTGCTCCTTCAAGGCCAGCAGGGAACATTCTTTCATGCTTCAAATCTCTTTCGCTTCTCTTGAGGATTGCCTGATTAGGTCAGGCTCACCCAGGGTAATCTTCCTTTTGATGAAGTCAAAGTCAACTGATGGGTAGCTGAATCACAGTGTGGCATCTCATCCCAGTCACAAGCCTACGGTGAAGGGGAGGGGGTTTTACGGGGTGCACTCACCAGGAAATGGGGGTCTTGGAGGCCACCTTGGTATTCTGCCACCCAAGGACAGGAAGCCAGAGACCGCCAGGCATAGCGCTAGAATGGTAGGGACTTGATTACCATTGCTGGTCGTGAATAGATGAGGAAAGGGGGTGGTCACTGGAACTGGGGGACAGTGAGGTTTGTGTGGAAAGGGCACGTAGCACAAGTTGGGACCTTTGGTTGAGGGACACAGCTAGTCTCCGGCAAATGTAGCAAGCAGGGAACTAGGGACCAGATACCCGAAACCCTACCATAGCTTTCCATTGGCTGATCTCAACAGGACGCCGGAGAGCGAGGGACCCAACTCCTCATGCGGTCAATAGATGTCAACTTCCCAGGGCAGACAGTAGGATGGAGGAAGACAAAGAGGGTGTCGGAAGGGACACACAGAAGATCTTCACAAGTGACATCTTGGGGGCACATTCCTAGCGACGGCAGAGAGTCAAGGTGTTGACTAGGCTGCAGTCTCATCTGAGGCTAAGCTGGGGAAGGATCAACTCCCAAGCTCACATGTTGTTGGCAGAGTTCAGTGCCTTGTGGGCTGTAGGACCAAAGGCTTCAGGTTTCTTTTGTTGTTGCTCTTGGCTGCCATTTGGAAGCTGCCCTCAGTGCCTTAGCTGGTTGTTGGCTGGGGGCCACCTTCAATTTTTTACCATACTGGCCTCCCCAACGTGGCTAGTGGCTTCATCAAAGCCAACAAGGGGGGTTGACCTAGCAAGATGGGCATTACTGTCTCATACAACGTAACTGGCACCCTCACTGTATTCTATTGGCTAGGAGCGAGTCACATGTCCTGACCATAGGCAAGGAGAGGTCATCACACAAGGGGGTGAGTATCAGGAGGTGGGGATAATTGGGGCCACCTTAGTGTCTGTCTGCCACCGCCTATATGAAGTAGATGGAGCCGGCCAAGTGGCGGTCTGACTTGTCAGGTAGAGGGACACAGCAAGAGCAAAGGCCCTGAGGTGGGAGCTTGCTTGGTGTGTTTTATAGAACAGCAAGTTGCCAAGTAAGAGTAGGGGGTGAGAGCAGGGGTTGAAGGGGTGGTGGGGAGGGGAAAAGACCTGTGGACTTTGTGGGTCAGGGCAGACACTGGGAGTGATAAGGAGCCACTGGAGGGTTTGGGGCAGTGGTATGCCAAGGCCCAATTCACTTATTTATTTACTTCCCTAGATTCAAAAAAATTGTGGTGGAAATACACATTACATGAAATTTATCCTTGTAACCAGTTTAAAAGGTACCACTCCGTGGCGTTTAGCCTACATTCACAATGTTGTCGACCACCACTGTCTAGCCTTAGGACATTTTCATTATCTCAAAAGGAAACCCCATATCCGTCAGCAGTCAATCCCTATTGTCCCCTCCCCCCGTAGCCTCGGCAACATACTAGTCAGCTTTCTCTCTTCGTACATTGGACCATTCTGGGTATTTCGTATAAATGGAATCACGCAATGTGTGTCTGCCTTCTTTCATACAGCATAAGGTTTCAGGGTTCATCCACGTTGGAACCCACATCAGCACCACATCCCTTTTCATGGCTGAGTAATATTCCGCCGAATGGACGTACCACCCGTTCTTCATCCAGTCCGCCACTGATGGGTATTTGGATTGTTTCCATCTTCTGGCCATTGTGAGTAATGCTGCTATGAACATTGGTTTACAAGTATCTGTTTGAAGACCCGTTTTTTTGTTCTTTCGGGTGTATATGCACACACGCAAGACGAATTGCTTGGTCATGTGCTAACTCTAGGTTGACCTTCCTGAGGCGTGCCAGAATGTTTTCCACAGTGACTGCACCATGTCCCATTCCCACCAGCAGCGTGCGAGGTCTCCAGTTTCTCACGTCTTTGCCAATACTCATCATTGTCCGTGTTTTTGACCTTAGCCACCGTGTGGGTGCCTCACTGGGGTTTTGATTTGCATTTCCCTGATGACTAATGACATTGTGCATCTTTTGATGTGCTCATTGGTCATCTGCATAGCTTCTTTAGAGAAATCTCTGTTCGGGTCCTTAACCTACTTTTTAAAAATGGGGTTATTTGCTGTTTAGTTGTTCGTATCGATTGATTTTCATGGAGTCGTTACCGCCACTCCCAGGAGGGGTCTGCCTGTACCCTCAGGCATCATGAGCTTCCTCTCCTTAGCAGGAGAAGTGCTGGGAATGTCCCCTCCCTTGAGCAGCCTCCTCACTGACTTGTCTCCATCAGCTTCCCTCCAGAGAGCAGAGGCGATAACCCCTTCTCCCACTGGCCCCAGCCCTCCTTGAAAGTTACTCTGAAGGCTCCCTGGGGTACTTTTTACCTAACCGCCTCCCTGCCAGCTTTGTGGGAAGCTGTCTCACTGGGAGAAGCAGCTTTGGGGAGCAATGTGGGTGCCCAGCTGCTGTCTCACCTCCCACCCCAGATTGGCTGGAGACTCAGAGTCCCTAGAGTTGGCCTGGAAGTGTGCCTGCCTCAGGCCTCTTTGCTCGCATGCCTCTCGGTGAAGCTTGGGGGAAAATTAAGAAGTCAGTCGAGGAAGGGGAGGCTGGGAATACTGGATGAGGGGTCAGAGAACCCCTCCTCCCCATGGCTTTTGGTCTTTGGCCCTGCCGTCATTAGGCTGTGTGGCTTTGTCAAAGTTGCCAGAGTCCCTGGGCCTCATCTCTGAAAAGGGCCTGCATCCGTCTTGGAAGGAGCTGGTTTGAAACTTTCAGATCCAGGATTCTGTGTTGAGTTGAAAAAATGTTCCACTTAGGGTATCACCTCCTCCAGGAAGCACCCCACACCCTCAGATTGCATGAGGTGAATGTCCAGCTACCTGAGCGCACCTTGCCAAAGGTGCCTTTTTTGGTTGTGATTGCCTGTATGTCTCTCACTGTCATTGGATTGGTGGCACCTTCAAGGTACAAACAGATCATTTCAATTCCTGTTCACAACTCGATGAGACTTCCCATTGCTTTACGATAAAGACCAAATCTTTACTCTGACCTCAGCTCCTTGGATGGGTTTGCATTGTTTCTCTTCCGCGTCATCTCGCGTGGTATTGCCCCTTGCTCTCTGGGTTCCAGACATGGGACCTTTGGGTCTTTTGCGCTTCCTACCACAGGGCCTTTGCACATGCTGTTTCTGGCTGCCTGGATGCCTTTTTCTTCCCCCTCTTACCTCAATCACTCCTACTCATCTTTCGGATTTCAGCACAAGCATCTCTTCCCCAGGGAAGCCTGCTTGGATTCCCCTAGATTAGGTCAAATCCCAGTAATCGGCTCAGCAGATCTCTCCTTTGTAGCACTGGTTCCTTCTCTGCTTTCATGATAAACAGCTGTCTCCCCTGGTAGAGCTCCCTGAGAACGGGGAGCTTGTGCCCCAGTGCCCAGCCCAGTTCCTGGCGTCGAGCGGGAGCCAAATAACAGGTTGCGTTTTTGCTGAATAAATGAAGGAGTTCCCTGTGACGTCTTGGATCCCCCCCCTCCGCCCCGGCTTCTGGGTGGTGTCGGCGGGGCTTCGGGCGGACGGACTTGCGTTTGAATGCGGGCTCGTCTTTTCCTTTTGAAGCCCATTTCTTGGTCGGTCAACTGGGGGGGGGGGTCTTCACCGCTGATGGGTTCAAAGCCCCGCAGACGGGCCGAAGCCCTTCGCAGACGCGCGTCAAGAAATCCGGCTTCCCTTAGCGCTCTTGCCCAGATGGCGGAAGGTGAGCCCAAGGCTGGGTCGGTGCCAGAGGCCAGGGCCACGGCGGCAGGTGGCCTCCCTTCCCCGGCCCTCCTCTGTCTGAGGCTCTTGATAAACAGCGACACTGGGGCCAATGCCCCGGCGCTCTGAGTGAGTGGAGAGCGTGGCCACAAATTTGAACTTCCCGGATGTAATTTCTGAGTCTGGGCACCTGCGTCTCGCAGGCGGGAGGAAGGTGGACAGATTTAGCGGCGGGTGTGCCTCGAGGCCGCTTGGGCCCTGTCTTCTTGCTTTATGGGTGCGGGGTCTGAGACATACTCACGCCGCGAGCCGCCTCCTTCCCCCCCACCCACCCCCACCCAGTTGATTTACATTTGCTTTTTCTCCTCTCTTCCTCATAACGTCATCCATGCTTGTTGTAAAAAAGTTGCCAACAGGACGGAACTGTATATGCTAGAAAATGATGGTTGTTCCGACCTCGACTTGAATCCCCTGTTCCAGGGTAATCACCGTGGACTGCGGTGTGAACACCACCAGCCCCCTGTCTCTAGGATGCGCTTAGAACACGTATGTGTCGGCCACGATTCTTAATGACAAAGGGCTTGCTTGCTATGGGGCAGGCTCTACGCTCTGTCGCTGGAAGAACCAAACGAGTTACTTCAGGCTGGTAGAACAATTGCATCCATTGTACAGATGAGAAGACTGAGGCCCAGTGATTTTTTTTTTTTAAGTGGCTTGTCCAACGCTGTCCACACAGCTACTAAGGGAGAGTGGGGATTTGAATTCCCCGCGTGCGTGTTTGCACAACACGATATGCGTGCACGGGTGCACTTAGTCTGCAGATTTTTTTCCCACCCAAGTTGGATGACACCACATTTTTCACTCTGAAACTTTCCTTCACTTAATAATACATTGTGGGCGTCTCTTTAGGTCAGGGTAAGTAAATGGCCAAGTAGGGTTTCAAGTGTTTTAATATCTGAAGAGTATGGAAGGGCTGAAAAATATTTTTAGCTTTATTTTTTTTATCTTTTAGTTTTTATTTCAGAGAGAGATAGAGAGAGAGAGCGAACGGAGGACAAGAAGAGAGGGGGAGAAAGAGAGAGAGAGAGAGAGAGAGAGAGAGAGTCCCAAGCAGGCTCCACACTCAGCACTGAGCCCCACATGGGGCTCAATCCCACAACCCTGGGATCGTGACCTGAGCCTAAATCAAGAGTTGGATGTTCAACCTACTGAGCCACCCAGGCGCCCTGGATGGGCTGAAACTTATACAAACCAGCCCCAAAGGAGAAATGCTTAAGTTACTTCTAATTTTTGCTCAGAAAATCTTTCTACGGTGACCACCCTTTCACAGATGCCTTTAAAATATTTTAAAAATGTTTTATGCACGTGTTAAATATTCAAATGGGGGCGCCTGGGTGGCTCGGTCGGTTAGGCATCCGACTTCGGCTCAGGTCATGATCTCGCGGTCTGTGAGTTCGAGTCCCGCATCAGGCTCTGTGCTGACAGCTCAGAGCCTGGAGCCTGTTTCAGATTCTGTGTCTCCTTCTCTCTCTGACCCTCCCCCGTTCATGCTGTCTCTCCCTGTCTCAAAAATAAATAAACATTAAAAAAAAAATTTAAGGGGTGCCTGGGTGGCGCAGTCGGTTAAGCGTCCGACTTCAGCCAGGTCACGATCTCGCGGTCCGTGAGTTCGAGCCCCGCGTCGGGCTCTGTGCTGACAGCTCAGAGCCTGGAGCCTGTTTCAGATTCTGTGTCTCCCTCTCTCTCTGCCCCTCCCCTGTTCATACTCTGTATCTCTCTGTCTCAAAAATAAATAAACGTTAAAAAAAATTAAAAAAAAATTCAAATGGTTCCCCAGGGTGGATGATCCCTGTGTGTCTTCTAGTCCCCCGATGGGGGAAGCCAGTGTCAACATTGTCTTCTGGAATCTTCCAGAGAGATAATGTGGACTTTCACATACACATGTATGCACACATAATACACACACATATACGCACACACACACATATATACGCACACAGACATAGACACATACACTCACATATACACATACTCAGGCAAAATGTGCCCGCTGCTCTACGAGCTTGCCTCTTCTTTGTGGGACAATATATATACAAACTTGTTACACTTCGGTCCATATAGCTGTCTTGCATTCATATTTATTTATTTAATTTGGAATACATAGTACAGTCATTGGTAAAATATATATAATAAAATATATTAAATATATTTATGTGTGATGCATCTGACTATATCTGACTGTATTTGCAGGAATAAGGTGAAAAATCTCCCTCTCATTCCTAAGCCACCACTCTTCCCCACAAGTAACTATGTTTCTTAGTTGTTTATATCCTTCCAGCATCTTTTATTTATATATATATGTATATGTATACATTTATATGCAAATATATCTGTATTCTCTTATTCTAGCTCCCATTTTTACGAAAAAAAAAACACTCTCTATACATTTCTACACCCTGCTTTCCCCCCACTTTTAACACTATATCTCGGAGAGGTTTCCTTTTTAGTACACAGATAACTTCCTCTTTCTTTTCTTTCCTTCTGTCTCTTTCTTTCAACAACTGCGTATGACACAGCATCCCACTGTCTGGAGAATGTGTAGACGCCGCCATTTCCACTGCCTGGGAAATGCGATTCATTCTTTTAGAAATTATGACTGCCATTCATTGAATAAGTAGTGCCAGCCTAGGTGGAAAATTCAGGAAGCGCAGAGGGGCGGCCTGTGAAGAGTCCGTTTCTCCCACGTCTGAGTCCAGATCATTCTCTTCCACCATCTGAAAGAACCACTGTTCCCAGGGGCTCCCTGTCCTCCTTGGCTACAAACACACCTGCATACACACGCACTTAGACGGTCCCTCTCTTTGTTAGTCTCCAGCAATGAGGCGGCGATTAGCTCACATGACCACCTCAGCGCTCAGGTACGGACGGATCCGGACGCATCATCGCTGAGTTCAGTGGCGCGTGCATTTCCAGTTGCGATGGGTGTTGTCACCCATCCTTCAAAAGAGGGCGCCGCGTCCGTCTGTATGCGGATCCCTCCATGCTCAGGGTCTGGGCTGGCTCAGAGGGGCTGGAAAGCCCCAGGGAAGTCTTCCCTCCAAGTCTTCACTCAGCCTTCCCCTTGAAGTGCGCCTTCCAAGATTTCTCTCGGCCTGGGCTTCAGGAACATCTTCTTCTGGGAGTGAGCTCGTTCCCTCATCCCCATCAAATTGAAGCTCCATTCACGGGCTTTATGGATCACCAAGTCCATATTTCCCAAAGAATCTTCTCTGGAGGTAAATAGGGGGAAGGTGACAATAGTTTCCCTGGTCACTCACAACTGAGAAATGTTGGGTTAAACTCTATTAAGACAGGTGTCTTTGCTGCGGGACTATTCAGAGCCTTTAATATGCTAATGTGCGTTGGAGTTTCTCAGAGGTCTTAGGGTATGTAGGTTCATCAGACTGCTTGGACCACACAATTTGAGAAACGCTGATGTGGTTTCATGGTTTCACTGGAGAGGAGTCTAAGGCCCAGAAAGGGGATGTGACTTGTCCAAGGTCACACAGCGATGGCGGAGATCTGAATCTCCAGCCCCACCGTGGTGGTGCCAGCCACGAAGTGCTCAGCGTGCCTTCTCTGAGCTAGCGATTCCAAACGTGGAGCGTCAGGGTGTCCTGATGTCCTTCAGGGACACCAAGACCTATGGGTTCATTCCATTGCATTTCACACTTGACACTTGGAAGTGTCAGGATCGTGCAAATGAGAGAAGAGGAGAGATAGTCACAGACTGGAGACGAAGGACACATGCTGTCTTGGGCTGGGTCCACGTTAGTGGAAAAACTACGAAATCTGAATAAAACCTGTACCGTCAGCACAGAGCCTGATGCGGAGCTTGAACTCGAACCGTGAGTTCATGACCTGAGCTGAACGCTTAACCGACCGAGCCACCCAGACGCCCCGGGGACTGCCTTCTATCCTTTGCCTCACTTCCCTTCTTCCTCACCAAATAAGCCACTTGCACGTAAACATTCATCTCTGGGTCTGCTTTCAGGCTAAGATAAACTGCTAATCTGGCCTGGAGGAGGTAGAGAAGACTGCCTGGGGTAGTGTCATTTACTTATTTACGACTTTTATTTATTTTTACATCTTCAAAGAAAAAGCTATACTTTACCTTCTCTGAAACGCTCAGTCTTTAAGTACACAATTAGTCAATTTGTTAAAGGCATGTTGTTGGGTAACTTACATCCCTGTAGACAGAGGGCACGTCCACACCCCCAGGAAATTTCCCTGGTGCCTTTTCCCGGGCAATGTCCCCATCCCCAGAGGCGACCACTGATCCGGTTTCTCTCACTGTAGGTTGGTTTTTTCCCATTCTAGAACTCGTAAATGAAATCATACAGTAAGTACCCTTTTGCGTCTGGCTTCTCTCACTCAGCAGAATGCTTTTGAGATTTATCCGTGCTGTAGCACGTGTCAATAACTCATTTCCTTTTACTGCTGCACCATATGACTATACCATAGTTTATTTATCCATTCTCCTCTTGATGGACAATCTGAGGTGTTTCTGGATTTTGCCTCTCACGAATAAAGCTGCCGTGGGCATTCTTACACCACGCTTTGTGAGGATCTGTGTTTTCATTTCTTTTAGGCGAAGTCCTGGGAGCAGGATGAACTGCTCATACGGCAAGCACGTGTTTAACGTTTTAAAGAAGAAATGGCTGGGGTGCCTGGGGGTGGGGGTGGGTGGGTGGTGCGGCTTAGTCGGTGGCGCGTCTGACTTTTTTGGTTTTGGATCTGGTCACCATCCCAGGTTCGTGGGATCGAGCCCCACATCCAGCTCTGCGCTGAGCATGGACCCTGCTCGGGATTCTCTCTCTTTCTCTCTCCCTTTCTCCCTGCCGCTCCCCGCCTCTCTCTTAAAAAACAAAACAAAACATGGAAATGGCTAAAACAGTTTCCAAAGTGGCTGTGCCATTTTGAGCTCCCTCCTACTCCAGGTGAACATTCCAGTTCCTCCACATCCCTGCCAAACTTTGGCGTTGTTGGACGTTTTCAAATAACTCACTCAGCTGGGAGCAGAGGGGCAAAGCTGGGCGTGACTTTGAAGGAGGGGGGAACACAGGCCCCCAGGGTTCCAGGCATCAGCAAAGGAGCATTATAGTTGCCAACCATGGCTGGTTCTTTGACAGTTTCCATGAACCCGGATGCCCGTCAGGTCCCGGCCAAGGGGAACTCTAGCTCTGAACTCTAGGTCTCCCAGGTGTGAGCCTGGAGCCTGCTTTGGATTCTGTGTCTCCCCCTCTCTCCACCCCTCCCTTGCTCATGCTCTGCCTCTCAATAATAAATAAATGGTAAAAACAAAAACAAAAACAAAACTAGATTCCTAGTCTTTTTGTTAGAAATAAAAATCTATCAGAGTCATAGGCCTTCCCCTCCATTAATCTCGGGGGAGCAAAGCGCCAACAACCCACCTCTGGCTTGCAGTCCTACACTTACTTCCGCTGGGAACACAGAGATACCCTCTGCAGCATCATTCCAAGGGCCGCCCATTACCGGGTAAGATAATCAATCAGAATGCCGCGACCCTCTTGGATGTTATTTTCGCAGGACGTGGCAAGCGTTTCTAAAGCCTTAAGAATGTTTCCAATGTTTTGTTCACAGTGTACTTTCAAGGCAGTTACACATAATAACGTGAGCCTCCGTATTGCACGGAAAAAGCAGACTGTGTGCTCCAAGGAATGTTCTCAATTTCACATCTTCTGACATCTGGTTCTTCGAACTGTGTTTTCTAACGCAGGGAGGTATCTGTGCCTTGGTCGCTGCAGAGGAGAAACTTCCCCTTTCTTTCTTTCTTTCTTTCTGAGACTTCCTCTGTCTTTTTAAAAAAATTTTTTTTAATGTTTATTTATTTTTGAGAGAGAGAGAGAAAATGTGAGTAGGGGAGGGGCAGAGAGAGAATCCCAAGCAGGCTCCACACTCACAGCGCAGAGCCCGATGTGGTGCTCGAACCAACAAACTGTGAGATCCTGACCTGTGCCGAAGTCAAGAGTCAGACGCTTAACCGGCCAGGCACCCCAAGGTGCCCCAAGACTTCCTCGATTTAATGGCGAAGACTGGTTTTGGTGATGGCCGGCTCTGCATTTCATTATTTGGCATTCTAACAGAAAAGCTGGCTTCTTAGAGCTCAAAAATGGAGAAGAGGATAAAAAAAAGGACTTTATCCAATAATAGAGAAACAAGGATCATACAACATGAATTTTTAAAGGAACTGGTCCTACTCTGTAGTTTTTTTATTTACCTATCTGGTTGCTTACTAGCTTCTCTGTTTTTCTCCATTAAATGGTGAGCTCCAGGGGCACCTGGGTGGCTCAGTGGGTTAAGCATCTGATTCTTGGTTTCTTAAAATTTATTTTTTAACCTTTATTTATTTTTGAGACAGAGAGAGACAGAGCATAAATGGGGGAGGGTCAGAGAGAGGAGACACAGAATCTGAAACAGGCTCCAGGCTCTGAGCAGTCACCACAGAGCCCGAAGCGGGGCTGGAACTCATGGACCGCGAGATCACGACCTAAGCTGAAGTTGGACGCTTAACCGACTGAGCCACCCAGGCGCCCTGATTCCTGGTTTCTACTTGGGTCATGATCTCATGGTTCATGAGTTGGAGCCTCACGTCAGCCTTTGTGCTGACAGTGTGGAGCCGCTTGGGACTCTCTCTCTCTCTCTCTCTCTCTCTCTCTGCTCCTCCCCAGCTTCTGCTCTCTCTCTCTCTCTCTCAAAATAAATAAACTAAAAAAAATAGGTGCTCAGGAAACATCTGATGGATGGGTGGACGGATTGTGTGCTTCTTGGATGAGATCTCACGAAAAGTCTCCCCGCTGTCAGAATGTTCGTTGTATGCTTGAGTGGGCGGGGAAAGTTCTCCAGTTCTCAGCAAATCCCAGTGTTTGCCAAAGAAGTGACTTCACGCACATACAGCACTTCCCGGGTACGCATCTGGAGGTGCCCATGGCCAACCCAGCACAGGCCAGGGGAAAGGCCCCCCCCCCCCGCCCCCCGCCACCTTGCAAGAGGATGACCTTGACCCTTTTGTGCTCCTGTTCCTGGGATAACACCTCTCCATTCCCCACCTCCCAGACATGTTGCAGTCACGGAGGCAGGAGTGTTTTTGAAAACGATCAAGTGACCTGACGGGGAACCGGGCCAGCCGTCACAGCCAGGGTTTCCTGTTTGTCCCATCCTTGCTCCGCTTCCGGGTGGCCAGGCCTTGTGGGGATGCGGACGCCAGCCACATCCCTGTCCTCCCCCTCTGGAGAAGTCTGGGCGGCAGCCGACTCCCGCAATCTGGGAGCACCTAAGGGACAGCCACGGGCAAAGCTGTTTGCAGGTTTGCAAATGATGCCTTCCCGGGAGGGTGGTCAGACTTAGCAAAATGAAAACACAGGAAGCCCGGTTAAATCTGAATTTTGAGTAAACACCGATAATTTTTTAGCGCATTGCAATATTGCATGGGATGCAAATATTGTTGCAAATATTGCATGGGATATATTCATACTGAAAATTATTCATTCTTTTTTTTGTCTTTTTTTAAAATTTTATTTTAGAGACAGAAAGAGAGAGAGAGAGAATCCTTTTTCAAAATTTTTTTTTACCGTTTATTTATTGTTGAGAGACAGACACAGACATGAGCAGGGGAGGGGTAGAGAGAGGGGGAGACAGAGAATCTGAAGCAGGCTCCAGGCTTTGAGCTGTCAGCACAGAGCCTGATGCGGGGCTCAAACTCACAAACTGCGAGATCATGACCTGAGCCGAAGTTGGTTGCTTAACCAATCAAGCCACCCAGGCGCCCCGAAAATTATTCATTCTTGGGGCAAGGTGGCAGTTTGGAAGGTGAGTGTCAAAGTCGCCATCCCTGGTCATCTGTTTTTTTTTGTTTTTTTTTTTTTTTAAGATTATTTATTTTGAGAGAGAGCAAGAGAAAGAGCGGCGGAGGGGCATAGAGAAGGGGAGAGAGAGAGCCTCGATGCAGGGCTCGAACTCGAACTCGCAAACCTTGAGATCATGACCTGAGCTGAGATCAAGAGTCAGATGCTTAAACAACTGAGCCCCCCAGGCCCCCTGGTCACCTGTTTTGTTTTTCAAAGCCCCCGTCTGTCCGTCATCTCAGCCGGGAGCGCTGACCACTGTCACCTTGACTCACAATACCTTCCACCTGCCACGTAGCTGTCTTGGGCATGGATGGAGACTCCGCAGGAGTTCCCAAGGCTATGCAAACCCTCCTTCCTGCTCCGAAGCATGGCCCTTGCTAGTCAGAGGGCTCACCCCCACCACCCACCTCCAAGCCCCAGCTGGGAACCTAGAGATGCCAGGCCCCTGCCCACGAAGATGCCCTTGGGGGACATACTGCATGGAGACCAGGCACCAGGGTGAGCCCCCTGAGCCACAGCCCAGATTGCCCAAGTGAGCGAGAGTGCGACCCATTGACGGTGGAGGTGGTTTCTCGCCTTTGAGGACTGGATTTGTGGCTGCTGGAAGCCAGCAGGATTGTGAAACAAGTCAGGGGTGAAGAAAAGAAAGATAGAAGCCTTTCTCTCAGTCCTTTTCTGAGCAGGGGTGGGGTGGGGCGGAGGCAGGGGACCAGGGGGAGGAAAGGGGTTGGCCAAAGTTCTAATGTTTCAGGCTGAGAAGTAAACTGGGCGGGGGGGATAGGGGAACTCACCCCCTTCCTCAGAGAATCTCCCCAACTGTGTCTCTGCTTAGCCAATTCCTGCTTCTTGTATTTTCTTGTCCCGGAGGTAGATGGAGTCCTGTCTCAGTCTGTGCTCCCCCAAAGCGGAGCCCGAGAGCAGGGCTTGGGTGCTGAGCTTGAGAGGGAAGGAGGTGCAGGAAGCAGGGGGTGGGGGGAGCAGGGAGCCAGGGAAGGAGGCAGAGCCACATACGGGGTATTAAGGAGCTGGATGTTGTCCTTGGGCAGCGGGGCTCCATCGTGCAAGACCCCCTCTGAGTTCCTCGTAGGGATGGGGGGGTGACATTCATCTCCCACCTCCTGCCCCCCCCCGTGAAGGTTACCTGGGAGTGTGAACCCCTCCCACTTCCGGGGAGCACCTGCTGGAGAGCTGAGCTCTTTCTGCAGCCTTGGACAAGACCCCGAGGCAGAAAAGTGGGGCAATTTCCTGGCTCGTTCTTGAGACAGGATGTGGCCAGCATGCCTGGAACTGTCCGCCTCAGGGACACAGGAATCCCAGGGTGGGCTGGGGGATGGTGTAGGTCTAAATGCTAAGGGGCAACAGAGTCGGTGGAGAGTCGTGGTCCAGAAAGTGGGCTCTGGGTTCAAATTCAAGTGTCATTGCACTTCCTGGGGCAGTTTGTTGGCCGCCCTGAACCTCAGCCTCTTCATCTGTACCATGGGAACACCCCCGGTGCCTTGGTCCCAGAGCGAACGTTGATCGCAACGAGACCCGGGGAGTTCTTAGCGCAGACGTAGGCACAGGGGAAGCCCCCAGTGAGCATTCAGTGCTGCCCATGGACGTGGGCTTTGAACCCTGTTCTGGCGGAGGCCGGAGGGCAGATATGCATGCTCCTGGCTCCTCCTCCCCCATCCTCCCCAGGGCTCCCCCATCTCCCAGGCCCCAGCACCCAGGCCCATTCTCCTTGTTAACCATAAACACAAATCCTGTTATCTCCCCTCTCTTGCAGCGCTCGCCCCTTGATTTAAGCTGGTTCCCTTTCCCTTTCATCAGCCCTGGGCCCCTCCTGTCGTATATCTTCGCCTTTATCTACTTCCCCGGGTCGGCAGCCTTCCCCGCGATCGATACCTGGGGGGACATAGCTCGCTGCCTGCTCCTGACCCACTCTTCTTCCTGGGAGCCCGGGCCAGTATTTCTTGTTAAGCTTCTGTCTGGCCATGTTCGGTTTCTCATTAGGTTTCTGCCTGGGCGTGGCCGTATTTCTTGTTCCTCCACTGCACCCCTAGTAATTCTTAACTGGCGAGACAGGCGCATCGGAAGAGCCCTCGGGAAGCCATCGGGCCGTGGCTTGAAGTGGCGTGGGGGGGCTCGTGGGCGGAAGGGTGCTGGGACAGGCTCCCGAGGGGCTGGGGGGGGGATGGTCCTGGCGGGTCCCCCGGTCACACTGCGGGTTTGCTCCTGTGTCTGCTGCTGCCACCGCCACCTGGTGTCATTCTGCGCCTGAGACATTGCAACAGGTGCATACGTGGTTGTCTGGTGCGAGCCTCATCCCGCACCGTCCTGGCAAAGAGCTGAGCTCTGCCAGTAACTCAGGTAAGTCACTTCTCTCCCTCGCTCAGGGTCCTCCCCCGTGAAACGAGAGCTGTTTCTCTTCCTCTCTCTTTGCGCCTTTTTTCATGTATGTGTGTGATAGGCACAAAACACGCAAAGAGCGTTCACGATGTGCCAGGGAGCCTTCTAAATACTTTACAAATGCGAACACGAGTACATTCTCCTAGCTGCCCAGTGACAAAGATACAAGTATTGTCTCTGTTTTGCAGATGAGAAACCGTGGCACAGAGAGGCTAAGCACCTTGCCCAAGGCCACACAGCTAGTTAAGGGGCAGAGCTGGGATTCAAACCCAGGCACCGGCTCTCGTGCACACGCTTTTTTTTAAAATTTTTATTTTTTAACGTTTATTCTTTTTTGACGAGAGAGAGAGAGAGAGAGAGAGAGAGCGTGAGTAGGGGAGGGAGAGAGAGAGAGAGTAGGAGACGCAGAATCGGAAGCAGGCTCCAGGCTCTGAGCTGTGAGCACAGAGCCCGACCCGGGGCTCGAACTCACGAACCGGGAGATCATGACTTGAGCCGAAGTCGGACGCTCAAGCGACTGAGCCACCCAGGCGCCCATAGTGCACATGCTCTTTCTAAGAGATGGTTTCTCTTGATGGGCTGTGGCCTCCATGCAGTTCCAAAGCACGCGTGCCATTTATTCTCAGTATTCCTGACAGTTATGTTCTATAAAGTGGACACAAACAGTGAATTAGAGAACACTGAACCGTTGTTCCTAGGGGAGATAGAAGGTTACGTTCCTGAGAGCCTCTGGTCGCGACATTTTTGTCACCCGATCAATACGTAACCTAGCTTTATGTGTGCTTCTGTTTAAAGATACCTGAGCTAATATATATTGTCGATTCATTAACATTGAACTCATGGCCAACAGCACAGTAACTCACGCCTGAATGAAGCTTATTTTAACACGTGTATTTTTCTCCATAAGGCACATCACGGCCACTGCGCACTTAGGAACACCAGACAACATTTCAGCACCACTCTGGTGGGCCATTTTAATGTTTATTTTTATTTTTGAGAGAGAGAGAGAGCGCGAGCGAGCAGGGGAGGGACAGAGAGAGAGGGAGAGATTGGGAAACACAATCTAAAGCAGGCTCCAGACTCTGAGCTGTCAGCACAGAGTCCTACGTGGGGTTCAAACCCACAAGTTGTGAGATCATGACCTGAGCTGAAGTCGGACGCTTAATTGAGCCACCCAGGTGCCATGCTTGTGGGCCATTTTAAGCACCAAAATCAATCACGCAAACAACAGCAAAAAACAAAGGCAGCAAAATCACCAATGAGAAGCATAAACATGTAAAAAATATGACACTTCATGGACCACAAAAATGATTCTAGTTTACAGCACGAGGGCTGAAACAAAGAGGCAAGAGCGTGGCCTTGTTTGGCCTCAGCTGGGAACATTCACAACAGGTGACTCAAGTTTTTGCTGCTCTGCACATGTCCACCAACAGCCGTGAATACTCATTTTGGGGCTCTAAGCTAATTTTACTGAGTAGGGAAATTCGCAAATACAGGTCCATGAACAATGAAGATTGACCATGTCTTGTAGTACTCCCCTGCTCAAACACCTTCTAAGGCTCCCTACTACCTACCTGATCACATATGAACCCTGCCAGCCCAGCTTTCAAGGGTTTTAATAATCTGGTCCCACTCTATTAAGGCTATTAAAATGTATTTTCTTTAACTCCCGGGGCCATTTCCTTTCTCCGTGGGCCTGGGTCCCCTTCCTCACTCTCCACCGCATAACCAACTTGGTCTTACCTCCACACGTTTGCTTTGATTGTTCCCTCTCTGGACATGCCATCCCCCTTTTCACTCATCCACCCAATCCTACCTATAGTTTAAAGGTCAGCTCAAGTGCCTTTTTTCTTTGTTCACCTTTCTCCGATCGATTTATCTCTTTTTGGCTGTCATAGATTTACGCCCTGGTGGAAGTTAATATAATGTAATTTAATTATTATTTTCTTAATGTTTATATGTTTATTTGGAGAAAGAGAGCGAGCACAAGCAGGGGAAGGGCGGAGAGAGAGGGGGAGAGAGAATCCCAAGCAGGCTCTGCGCTGTCTGCACAGGGTCCGACGTGGTGCTCGACCCCACGGAACCTGAGATCGTGACCTAAGCCGAAGTCAAACGTTGGACACTCAACCGACGGAGCCACCAGGCGCCCCGGGGGAGGTTAATTTTTAAAGAAGTCTTCTTGTGATTCTTTTGCAAACAGCCTGCATATGGGGGAACTTTGCACACACAACACCGTTTGATGACCCTCTCACCAAAAGGGGACATCCAAGTTGCAGTGACCGTGTTTGGGTTTGGATAGTGAGGATGTTGGGGTTAAAAGTGTATAGTGAGAGGTAACATTGTCCTTGCCAGTGAGACCTGGCCGGGGCATGTTTTAATCCCTCAGAAATACCAACCGGGCTCCTTACGTAACCCACCCGTGAGCCAAGAATAATTAGACCATCCAAGGGGTCTTAGTGAGAACTGATATGTTCAGAGAGATAAGCCTCCATTCCTAACAGCCTCGGAGCGAGCTGGCCAGGCCGGGAGGGGTCTGGGATCTCGTGGGCACCACAGGGGGACAACAACCCCCTTCTTTGGGACCCCAGCTAAGCCCAATGACCTGTCTCCTGGAACAAGTCCCTGAAATGGAGCTCAGCAGCAGCTGGTCCAAGATCATAGTCTGAGAGAGGGGTCACTCCTGTCTTGCCTCTTTCCCCACATCTTTATCCTGAGGGGGAAGGGCCACCAACCCGGTGCCCTGCTCGGGGACACACGTGAGGGGACAGGGGAGATGGCAAGGGGAACCTGTTCCTTCTCCACCCATCACATATGCCTTCCTCTTCTTCTCAAAGTACCCGTTGTTAACAGTATTCAGGTAGGTTGAAACCAGCCGACGGGCCAAGGTGGGTTTGGAAAAACTAGTCTTGAGTTTCGCCAGCGAATGGGCATGTGTGTGTGTGTGTGTGTGTGTGTGTGTGAGACAGGTGTGACTCTTTCTTTTTGTACTTGAAAAGAAGCAGGTCCAGCTTGAGCAAGGTCACAGGACACGGAGAGACTCAGACTCAGGGATGTCATGGCGCCCTGTTCCCCTCCAAGACTGGGACCGCCCCTCACATGTCTCCACTTTCTGTCCCTGCAAAAAAGTCTTTGGACTTTTTTCCTTAGGCTTAAATTGGGTTCCCCAAGCTTGGGTGTTAGTAGGTGTGATGGAGCGTTAGACAGGTTGGACATCAGGGCAGAGGTCCAATCTGGCCGTGTGATCAGCTGTGTGACCTTGAGCAAATCACCTACCCTCTCTGAGCCTTGGCTCCCCAATTTGTCAATATGAGATTAGTGAGGTGCACGTCATTGCCCTGTTGTGAGATCCAATCTACGTAATATTAAGCTAACGTTTACTGATCCTCTCTTCATGGGAAGCACAAAGCAGATGCTTAAGAAAAGTTAATTTTCTTCCTTTCCCTTAAGGCCTCACTGCATCCAGGTAATTTATATCCATTCTCTGTGTTCCTTTGAGGAGTGTGTGTCACGTTTGGTACAAAAGTGACACTTTTTTTTTTTAAGTTTATTTTGAGAGGCAGAGAGAGCAAGCAGGGGAGGACCAGAGAGAGAGAGAGAGAGAGGGAGGGAGAGAGAATCCCAGGCAGGGTCTGCACTGAGAGCGCTGAGCCTGATGCGGGGCTCAAACCCATGAACCACGAGATCGTGACCTGAACCCAAGTCAGATACTTAACCAGCTGAGCCCCCCGCCCCAGGAGCCCCCAAAGCGATTCTGATGGTGGAATTGGAGGCACCATGGGAGGCTGTTGAGACCTCCAGAGAGATGTTTTAAGGTGGGGTGAGTTGGGGGGGGCACTTTTAGAGACTCACTCGTCAATCCTGAAACCTCTCTGCTAGGGCTGGACTGGGAACCTGGATCCTGCATTGTTTTCGTTCCAACCAAGAATGTTCTGAAATGGGGCCCGTGCCCCTCCCCCATCCTTCTCCCTGTTCTGATTCGGCCACAGAGGATTTTCCTTATGGTCACAAGATGATGAAAAACCACATGCTCAGACCCTCCTCTGAAGATGGCCCCTCTCTCGTCTCTGAAGCAGGGGGAGACCGGGGGAGACGCTGGGGATTTGGTGCTATGCTTCTCGGGTTCGGGTCCCAATGCTGGCTCTTGGATGCTGCGTCACTTTGGGCGAGACACTTCGTGTCTCCGAGCCTTATCTCTAAAGTAGGGATAATAATTGTTCCCACCTCAGGAGGTTGTTAGGGGATGAAACGATGGCATGTGTAGCTAAGGGTAGCACACAGTAGTAACTCACTAAATATCAGCTCTTACTAGAAGCGAAGAAGGCAAGATTCCGATTGTAGAATCGACTTCCAGAAGGCTGACGGCCCTATATATTGGACAAGTCCCTTTTTCCCACTGGGTCTCAGTTTTCCCCTCTGAAAAACAGGTGTGGGGACAGCCAGAACTGGGTGGCACGTGTTTACCTTGTATGCTGTGGTCCTTAGGGTCTCACGGTATCAGCGTCCAGGGGCCAGGGAGCTCAAGCCACTGGCCCCACATTTGCCACTTGCAAGACTGTAAATTCCATCAGGCAAGAGCCATGCTTCTCTCCCTCCCGAGCGGATCTTCAGCCCCCAGCACCCGTCAGCTGGCAGACAATGGACGTTGGACCAATGCATCTAGAACGGATGCGAGAGGTCTGCCTCGACCTGTTTTATCTACCCGGCTTTTGCATATGATTTTGGCTGTGCAAAGAATCCCATGGCTTGTTAGTTAGGGCCCCAGCAGGAAACACACAGCACATCTACAGATTGGGATAATTCAAGGCAGGTTTAATAAGAGAATTGTGTACAAAGGGGTGGGCAGGGTGCAGGGAAACCACTGGGGAGAGGGCAGTACCTGGGGTCTGGTAACAGAGGGTAACCATCATCGCTAGTAGACCGACCGGAAGGTGTGAGGAGGGCAGGAGCTCAGACCTTCTGTGAAGGTGCAGCCAGTCCCCAGAGACTCTGACAGGTGGGAATGAGGGGAAAAGGCACCCTGACGTCTATCTCCTCCTCCCTCTCATTTCCTTTCCAGACCTCCCGTTGGCAGAATCCAACCAGAAGGCAGAGGGCAAGGGAGTCCACTGAAGTCCACACGGGTCAGCCTCCAGGGCAGAGAGTAGGGGTGTTGCAAAGGGTGGAGAGGAGATCTGGGAGGATCGAAAAGGAAGAACTCAGCACATGGCCAACACCCCTTACCCTGCAAGATACAACCCAGGCTTAGCTGGCAGACCTCCGCTCTCCTAAGGATCCTTCCAGGTCTCTTGTGTACAGATTCTTCTGTTTTATTTATATTAAAAAAATCTTTTAAAAAGCTTATTTATTTATTTTTGAGAGAGGGAGTGAGAGAGCTCATAAGCAGGGGAGGGGCAGAGGGAGAGAGAGACAGAATCTGAAGCAGGCTCCGAGCTGTCAGCACAGAGCGAGACGCGGGGCTTGACCTCGCAGACCATGATCATGACCTGAGCCGAAGTCGGATGCTTAACCCACTGAGCCACCCAGGCGCCCCTGGATTCTTCCATGTTAAATCATGGCAAAAATACATCGAGCCTTACCAAGGTCCTGTTGTAGCAGCTCTGAGCTGGCTGGGGTTGGTCTGGTACCAAGGGCACGGGTTTGTTGCGTTTCGGTCAAATCATGCCTGTGCTTTTGGGCCACGGGTTTCCCCTCTCCCTCCCTCCCTCCCCTTCCCCACCCTCCCCTCCTCCCTCTCTTTTTTCCCTGTCTCTCTCTCCCTCTCTCTGTATTTTCTAAACATGCGGAGGTATCTCCCCTGCCCCTGACAGTGAGAGATACAGCATTTTTGCCATGATAAACGGGCTGCCGCAGTGCCTGTCTCCCAAGAAGGCATTACAGGGGGTATAACACTTGGCCTTTCATTCTCAGTGCTGGTCTTCATGGATGTCTGTTGACTGTTCCCCAAATTCTTGAAGGGCAAGCGGCCCTCAGACGAGGGAGTCTTGGTTCCCCCTCCCATCTCCCAGGGGACACAGGGCAATGTCTGGGGGTATTTTGGGCTGCCATGACTAGGGGTTTGCTACTGGCATCTGGGAAGTAGAGATCATGGCTGCTGTCTACATCCTACAATGCACAGGACAGCCCCAACCACAAGGATTGGTCTGGTCCCAAATGGCAGTAGGGCTGGGGTGGAGAAGCCCTATTTCAGAAGGAGGGACCTATTCATGGGGCATTGGTCTCGGAGTCTCCCGGTTCCTGAATGCCTGTTGAGTGTGTGATTACCCAGACTCTTGGTTACCTCCGGCAATGGGGAGCTCACTCTCTGTTTTGAAGTCAGGCTGGCCTGGGCTTGATGAAGGCTCTTCTACTCACAGCTGTGTGACTCTGGACTTTCCCCACAGGTGGGAGTGGCTCCACCACCCCGAGCCTCAGTTTCCCCCAGTACCGTGGGTTGAGCAGCAACCCCGCCTTCCAGGTTGTGTGAGGTCTAGGGGCGACTATGCTTCTAAGTCGGCCAGCTCAGCGCCGGGGGCTCGGTGAGCGCTGAATAAATACTCACGGCTGTGAATGGCCCCCCGCCCCGCCCCGCCCCGCCCCGCCCCCTTAGTTTGTCCACCTGGGTTGTGGGTGGGTCAAGGGCACTTGAACTCCAGGGTCTCACCTGCTTGGCAGAGTTCAGAAATCTAAACAAGTCAAGCGCTGAGCGAGTGACGAAGCCACTGTAGGCTTTGGGGGGCCCTTTCCTTTTGGGGTTGCTCTGCGCACGCCAGGAGGAGATCTCCTAGATGGTTTCCCGATTGCTCGCCGGAGAAGAAGCCTCAGAATCCCTGGTAAGGAGGATCAGAATCCCTCATGAAGGAAGTGGCAGGTGTCAGTTAAGTGGGGGAGTGGATGGCTCTGAGGGCCACCATTCACTCCATTTCAGGGCTTGGGTCTCCGTGGCGCATCCAAGAGGTGGACTCCAGTGGGGCTTGGCTGGAGAGACCGGAAGGTGGCGACTCGGGGAGGAGGATGGGAATGAATGGGTGACCCGGAAGAGCCCAAGCATCTGAGCCCGGAGACCCTCGCCTGGCTGGAGAGCTGCTTAGCACTGACCCTCTGCTCTTCCATACGTGGGACTTCGGAGGGATCCGGAGGAAGACGATAATGCCTCCGCCTTTTTTGGGGGGATGGTAAACACGATGATAAAACATGTGTAACATAAACTTGACCGTTTTAACCATTTTTAAGCCCATAATTCAGTGGCTTCAGTGACAGTCACAATGTTGTGCAGCCACCGCAACTATTTCCAAAATTTTTCATCCCCCCCAAACAGAAACTCTGTATCCGTGAAGCCTCGATTTCCCACCCCTCCTTCCCTCCTGGTGCCTGGTGAGACAGAACACAGACTAAGAATTCGAGATATTTCATACAAGTGCAGCTGTACCATAGCTGTCCTTTTGGGGTGCCTGGCTGGCTCAGTCGGTGGAGCGTCTGAATCTTGGTTTCGGCTCAGATCACGATCCCCAGATCATGGGATTGAGCCTGAGTTGGGCTCTGCCCTAAGCATGGAGCCTGCTTAAGATTCTCCCCTGCCACCACCCTCTCTCTCTCTCTCTCTCTCTCTTTCTCCCGCTGCCCCTCACCCTGGCTCTCATGCTCCCTTTCTAAAAAGAAAAATAAAAACCCAACCCCTCCCCCCAAACCAATATCTGTCCTTTTGTGTCTGGCTTATTACACTGCACACAATGTTTTCAAGGTTCATCCACGCAGCAGTATGTGTTAGAACGTCCTCTCTTTTTACAGCTGAATGGTATTCCATCATATGGACGTACCACATTTTTTTGTTCATTTATCTGCTGATGGACCCTTGAGTGGTTTCCACCTTTTGGCTCTTGTGTGTGAGGCTGCCGTGAACGTTTGTGTCTGACTATCTGAGTCTCTGCTTTCAATTCTGTTGGAAATATAACTAGGAGTCAGGTTGCTGGGGCGTCTGGGAAATCCATGTTTCATGTTTTGAGAACCTAATTACTGCCATTTCTGAGCAATTATCATGAGCCAGGAATGGAGCTGTATACTTTGTCCGTGTTATGTCATCTAATCCTCTGACAGCCCCTCAAGACACAAATCGTCATCCCTCAGATGAAGACATTGGGTCTAAGAGAGTGTATTAGTTAGCTATGAGTGCGTAACAGACCGCCCCAAAATTCAGTAGCTCAGAGCCGCCATTTTTCGTCATGGCTCGTATGTTTGCGAGTTGGTTCGGCTGGTTTCTTGAGGCTGGATTCTGCCGTAGCTCAGCAACACGCATCTCTCAGTCACCCCCTGGGACCAGCCTGGAGATGTTCTTCTCAAGGCAGAAGCACAGGAGAACGGGCTGAAGCATGCCAGGCATCTTTTGGAACCAGCGTAATGATGGTTCCTCTTCTTTCAGTCACCTGAAGCAACTCGTACGGCTGAGCCCAAAGTCAAGGGGAAGGGAGATGGGTTCTGTCCTGTAGGGGGATGAATTGCAAAGTCATGCGGCAAAGAACATGAATAGAGGGGATGGTAAAGAATTGGGGCAACCGTGTGATCTAACGCAGAGATGTTAAACGACTTTCTGAAGATCAACATTTGTGTGCAATAGGGTCAGAATTCAGCCCAAAGCTGTGTGCCTCCCGTTCCTAATTGTTTCTGATTTTATTTCTCTGCTTCTCAGATGGAACACCCAAGTTTCTGCTCTCAAGGTGCTCATGGTCTAGAAGCGAGAGACCAGAGATAAGCAACTAAGCATCCCAGCTGCCGCAGGGTATGAAGCGGGCCCAACGAACAGTTGGGTAAAGAGGAGAGAAGGGTCAGTCCCACCTGTGGATGAAGTGAGTGGCCATCAAGAAAGTTCATCCTGGGGCGCCCGGGTGGCTCAGCCAGTTGAGCGTCCGACTTCGGCTCAGGTCATGATCTCACAGCTCGTGAGTTTGAGCCCCGCATCGGGCTCTGTGCTGACAACTCAGAGCCTGGAGCCTGCTTTGGATTCAGTGTCTCCCTCTCTCTCTGCCCTTCCCGTGCTCGTGCTGTCTCTCAAAAATAAATAAAACATTAAAAAAAAAAAAAGAAAGTTCCTCTAGGGACACTGGCCTTTGAGTGGATTCCTGAAATTTGGGAGAAGGTATGCGGACAGCCGTGGACCAAGGCCTGGAAGTTGGTCAATGATGTTGAGCACAGGGAGTTACGTGCAGTCAGTAAGACTGGAACACTGTTGCCAGGATGCAGGGAGCTGGGTGCAGAAATGAGGGAAACATCAGCAGTTTCGAAGGGCCTCCGACAGATACCCAGAAAAGGGAGATCCAGAAAAGGACTTAAGATCTTCTTACAGATGAGCCAAGGAAGGTTCCAGAAGCATGAGGGATTTCCCTCCCTAAAATCTCAAGGGGTGGGGAGCTAAGTATGCCGACTCGAGCCTCAGCTCTTTACAGAGAAAACCCTTCTGAGGTCATACAAATGAATTAATGAGGAGAATATGATGCAGACCAAGGGACATGCACCTGAGACAGGGGACATGGTATCCAGGACTGGGGGCATGCGATGGGGGGTTTGCAGGCAGGGAGCACAAGGCAAGCCCTGAGAGTGTGTGTGGGACGTGAACCAGGCGCTCTCACTTTATCGGTGAGGGGGGGGGAGTGGGGGTCTAGCCAGACCACTGTTAGTGACGATTTACCGCTGCAAGGCATGGACGACTGGTGAGTGAGACAGCAGTATAGCACAACGTCACCAACTGAGGGCCAGGCGGACGCCGTTGGCTTATTAATGAAGGATTTGAATCCAGCCGTCGGCAGACAGACGACAGCCTATATCCTTGTGGAATTTCCAGTCTGAAGGGCTCCAGTGGTTGTTTCCAGTCCCTGACTGTGTATCTGCCCTGACCATTGGCCCAGGGTATCCCGGGTTATGTTGAGCACCTAACGGAAGGAGACGGCACTCATTTCTCATCTCGAGGTGTCCTCTCAGCCCTAGAGCATCAGGGCCTGAGGTGACCTTTGAGCCTGTAGACTGCGTGCATGCCTTTGCATCAGGAAACACCAAGGCTCAGAGAAGCCAAGTGGTCTGTTCAAGGGTACACAGCACCAAGGTAGGGCAGCCCAGAGCTCTTTCAACTATCAGCTCTTGGTAATATATTTTTGCTTGTTGTCACTAATAATTGAGCACCTACTCTGCGTGTTAGGCCCTGGAAACAGACACTGGAATGTTACACGGAGCCCCTGACCTCTTGAAGCCATCCTGCCTCGTCCAGTGTTACCCACCAGAACCTTCTGGGATGATGGCATTGTTCAGGATGGTAGCCACAAGCTGCATGTGATTGTTGTAACTGATATGTGGCTGGTGCCACCGGGGAACCGAACTTTTCATGCCATTAATCTAGTGTGCCTGGGTGGCTCAGTGGGTTAAGCATCCGACTTCAGCTCAGGTCATGGTCTTGCAGTTCGTGAGTTCGAGCCCCACGTTGGTCTCTGTGCTGACAGCTCAGAGCCTGGAGCCTGCTTTGGATTCTGTGTCTCCCTCTCTCTCTGTGCCCCTCCCTTGTTTGTGTTCTCCCTCTCTCTCTCTCTCAAAAATAAATGAATATTAAAAAAATGAATTATCTTTTTAAAAAAAAATTTTAAATCTTTATTTTTGAGAGAGAGAGAGAGAGAGAGAGAGAGAGAGAGAACGAACGGGAGAAGAACAGAGAGATAGGGAGACACAGAATCCGAAGCAGGCTCCAGGCTCTGAGCTGTGAGCACAGAGCCCGACACGGGGCTGGAACTCACGGATGGCGAGATCATGACCTGAGCTGAAGTCGGACACTCAACCGACTGAGCCACCCAGGCGCCCCTAAAATAAAATGAGTTATCTTAACCCGAACTTTCCACGTGCGGCCAGTGGCCTGCGTGTTGAGTGGTACTGGTCACATGACCACCCAAACACAGGCAGAATCATGAACTGTGATCAGGTGTGACCGAAGTCCCCAAGACCACCCTCAAGTTCAATGAGAGCATTGCACTGAGTTGGAACTGCCAGTTCTCGACCAGAAGGACCCAGCGAACTCAGAAGAGCTCTTGGACTCCTGGTTACGGTTTATCACAGCAAAGTCCCCCACCCAGTGGACTTGCACACCTTGGGTGCCATTCCCCTGGCAACTTTGTGTCATAACACCTTTGTGTCATTGCCAGCCACAGGTGGCCATCTGAGTCTTGGGGGCCAGCACTTTTATTGGGTGTCAGTCACATGGCCTCGGGCCCACATGGTGGACTGTAATTACTCAGTCTCCAGCCCCATCCAGAAGTGAAATGATACAGCGTGGTCCAAAGCCTCACCATAAACCACATTGTTAGTGTAGACTACCTGGCCTGGTGTGGCCCAGGGTCCCCGCTACACAAAGGCACTGCCATGGGTGAGGACATCTCAAGGGCTTGGAGGTCACTTCCTAAAGCCTGTCAAGTTCTCTCTTTGGAATGTTCAGGGTTGAACACCCTAAACCTTCTGTGTTAACCCTTTCAGGCACAACAGGATTCGCCGGGTGAGAATCACAAGGGCTTTCAAGCTTGGAGATTTGGAGATGGGGCTAGGTGACCATTCTCTGAGCAAGTGATTGCCCTACCTGTGTTTCTACTGTTAGACTTACAGTAATTGATAATTATTCAATGCATGGTTTCTTTGCTTTTGACTGCCTCATTTGCTACACCAGGGGCTCCAGGAGGGTGATGTGAGGGTCTGTCCAGCTTGTCCCGTTTTCTCCAGCACTTAATACACTTTGCACACTGCTCTGCTGGGCTGGGACTCGGGGGAGGCAGGTGAGGGAGTCTCTGAGGTGCAGAATGCAGGAGGACACCTAAAACCCCAGGAATTAAGATAAATAATATTTGATGCAATCTTTTGAGAGCTGAAAATTAATACATAAAATTCGAGAGAAAGCATGAAAATTGAAAAAAAAAAAAAAGCTTTTTAAACATTTATTCATTTTTGAGCGGGGTGGGGGTGGTGGGGAAGGGCAGAAAGAGGGAGACAGAGGATCCGAAGCAGGCTCCACAGGGTCAGCACAGGGCCTGCTGCCGGGCTCGAACTCATGAACTTTGAGATCATAACCTGAGCCGAAATCAAGAGTCGGCCTCTTAACCAATGAGACACTCAGGCACCTAGAGAAAGTAAGAAAAAGCATTTTTTAAAAAAGATTATTTATTTTGAGAGAGGGAGAGAGAGAGAGAGAGAGAGGGAGCACAGGTTGGAGAGGGGCAGAGAGAGAGGGGGACAGATAAAATCCAAAGCAGGATCTGCCCGGTCAGTGCAGAGCCTGACGCAGGGCTCAAACTCATGAGTCGCGAAATCATGATGTGAGCGGAAGTCGGACACTTAACTCACTGAACCACCCAGGTGCCCTGAAAGTCTGAAAATTTTACACAAAGATAGGATCAGTACTCTGGGCGGATTTTTTTTTTTTTCACCTTCCAGCTCCAGTCTGGCTTAGCACTGTTTATGGATCCTGTCTTTATATACAATTGTAATCGTTTGTTCCTTATGGAGTTTTTGCGTTATTTTTGATTTTCAAAAATATTGCATCAAAATGTGATTTATCTTGAGTACTGAGTTTTTTGGTACCTTACCTTTCACACCCAAGGCAAATATCTCACTGGCCTCACCTTCATCCTGGCCCTGCTGTGCCCCACGCTGTGGGCCCTCAACAAAAATTTACTGAGATAAGAAAGTACCCGCCTGTGAGGTGGAGATTCACATCTCTTGTGTTGAAAATGAGGAAACCGAGACTCAGGGAAGTGAAGCAAGCTGCCCGAGACACAGGTTGGGGCTGGGATTCATTCTTTGTTGGTCTTTCTCCAAAGCCCGGGCAATAATTCACTGTGCCCAGCCGTCTCCCCTCCTCCCTGCCTCTGAGCATCCCGTTCCAGGCCGGACCGTCCTTTGGAAGGGAACCCTCCCCAGTGGTGAGAAGAGAGGAGAGAAAGATCGGGAATTGGAGCGGGTGAAATCCATGTTCGAGGCGTCCGGACGGAGAAACATGATCAGCACATTCCAGACGAGACAAACCCCCTGCCTTTGTCACTCACTGTAAATTGTCCCCCAATCACTGGGCTGACAGAGATCGATTCCCAGGGCTCACAGCACAATTAAGCTTTCTCAGACGCCTCATGGGGGAAGGAGGCAGTTGGTTTACTTGCGAATGCTTGGGGGTGATTTTCTAATGTCCCTTTCACCATTACGGAGGCTTTGCTCCAATCTCTTATCATATGTAATTCCTAATGATTTCTCTGTTATGTCCTGTTTTATTAAAGCGTCATTGAACTATACCCTATTGATTTAGATTTCACAGACAATTGAAATTTAAATTGACTCCAAATTGAATGTCTCCATGTAATCTCTGTTCTGCAATAAAGATAGATAAAATGCTTCTATTTTTGATAACAAGTTATACTGGAGGCACATTTTAATTTTGGGAGGGAAGAAAAAAAATGTGACAGAGTCTTGACTTTCTTTGAAAAGTGGCTGACGGTTCAGGGCCTGGGAGGTTTTGTTTTCCTCTGGGGCATCATGCCGCGGCTGTAGAGTTCTGGAATGTCTGGGCTGGCTCACAGAGGGGAGTGGAAGGTAATCTATCTGACCTATGAATGAATTAATTAGGTGACCCATCCACCCACAAATCCATCCATTTGTCCAGTGAGGACAGCACGTTGGGAGTGCCAGCGGCAGGGCTGGGCCAGAAAGAGTGAGGATAACTCATCTCGCTATGGTGTGCGCGCCTCAAAGCTCCTGTCATTTGAGGGTTGGGTCAAGGCCGCCATTTTGGAAAAAGGAAGGAGATACGGCCAGGCAACCAGCCCCAGGCTTCTGTCATTCAACAACTGTCCCCGCCCAAGCCAGAGTCTTCATGTAGCTTCTTCCTCTTTCCAGGAATGATGGAGGACAACAGCTGGGGTGTGGGAAGAGCAAGTAGAAGAGGAAAGAAGGTGCCATCAGTAAACGCTCTACTCTTTATGCGATTGACTCTCTAGGAAGGGGAGAATCTACAAGATGACCATCAGGGCCGGGAGCAAAGTTGAACTAGTCAGATCCTTGAGATTGTTCTAGAGCAGTTCTTTTTTTTTTAATTTTTAAAAGTTTATTTATTTTTGAGAGACAGAGAGACAGAGTGCGAGTAGGGGAGGGGCAGAGAGAGGGGGAGACACAGAATCTGAAGCAGGCTCCAGGCTCTGAGGTGTCAGCACAGAGCCCGATGCGGGGCTCCAACTCATGAGCTGTGACATCATGACCTGAGCCAAAGTTGAATGCTTAACTGACTAAGCCACCCTGGTGCCCCTGTTCCAGAAAATTTCAAAGTGTGAGCAATCATCACCCCCCGGGGGCTCTGGAGCCACTGTGAAACCTTTCCTACCTGGATCCCAGCATTCAGGAGACCTGGGTGGAAGGACAGGAGGGTGCATTAGTTTCCTATTACTGCTGCAACAGGTTACCATAAACCTACTGGCTTAGTACAACACAAATCTATTATCTTATCATTACGGGGGCCAGAAGTCCAAGCCTTACAAGGCTATAATCAACGTGTTAGAGGGACTGCGATCCTTCTGGAGCCTTTAGGAGTGAATCGGTTTCTTGACTTTTCCAAGCTCCCAGAGGTGGGTCTGCATTCCTTGGCCTGTGCCCCTTCCTCACTTTCAAAGCCAACCACATGGTTTTTTCTTTCTCACCCAAGATCCTTGATTGAACCAGAGCTTCCAAGGTCCCTTTTGCTGTGTAATGTTTTCACAGGTTCTGGGAATTAGGACATGGGCATCTTTGGAGGGGCCATTTTCTGTCTGTTGCAAAGGACCTGGAAATGCCCCCAATGTGGTGGCCTCATTTTAGTCATAGTCTTACCAGTTGGGTGTCTGTCATAGGTAAACCCACTGGGAGTAGTCCCAAAATGGAAGCCTACTGTGGAGAGGAGAGCAGAAGATGGAACTTGGGACTTCTGCACCCCTCCTGGCTTTCTCTCACCCGGGGGTCTGTGGCATTCCATTGCCTATGAAGGAGTAGACTCAGAGGGACCTTGGAGCTCTGCAGACATGATTGAAAAGCTGATTTGAGTTTCTCCAGTTTTCACTGCTCTCATCAAGGGGGAATGGCAGTATAGTAAGGAAAAAGCAGACAAACACTTTATTTTATGGAGTTCTCCCAAGCAGGACAAACTGAACAAAAGATAAGGATTTGACTCATTCATTCAGTAAAAACCTAGTGAAATTCCCAGCCTAGTGCAGTATCCAGAAATACACAAGGCAATCACTGTGCAGTACGGTAAATGCTGTCTTGGGGTTCAACGTGGGGTGTATAGGAGAATAGGAGGGGAATACCTGGCCCACACTGGTGGTGACCTCTAAGTTGTCACCTATAACCAAAAGTGGGGGGGGGGGTGGAAATCAAGAAAGAGAGACTTCCAGGGAAAGGAGCAGCATGTGCAAAGGTCCTGAGGTAAGAGACAGTGTGCTCCTTCAGGGAACCAAACGAAGTCCAGTCTGGCTGGGGCATTGAATTTGATGTGGAGACTAGTCAGAATGAGCCTCAGAGATCTCCTATTTTCCATCACCAGGACTTTACACAGTCGTAACTATAAGGTCGTTTGTGGCATCATTAGTGCCCCATTTATCCCACTGCAGTGTGAGCTTGTCAGGGCAGAGATTGTATCCATTTTGCTCACAGTTGAATCCCTGGGAACCAGCATGGCACTTAACCTCTATACACAATGTTGAATGAGTGAATGAAAGGCTATTTTTGGACTCCTAAGTTCAGAATTTAAATAACCAAGAGTGACTGGCTCCTGCCTGCCTTGGCATTTACTGGTTATTGTCCTTCACTGGCCAAAATGCCTATCCTATGGCTGACCCTGAGGTCTCTTTCGGCCTTAGCAGGCCATGGTTGGGGGCACAGCCTGCTTTTCAACTCGAGCTGTCCAGCCACTGGGCCTCAGGCCAGCACAGGTGCTAGCCCACTGTCCATTTGGGAGGACCTCAAATTCACTCCCTGGGAGGACTGGACCCAACACACATATAACCCTGGATTATGATTGTGTTTTTCTGGGGTGGGGTGGTCTGGCTCCCTGACTAGACTGGGAGTACTTAGCACAGGGCTTGCCAGCAAATACTTTTTGAATTATGACGGCATGGTTGTTGTAAAGCCTTGGTTTCAGAGCTGGTGGACCCTTGGATGTAATTTAGTCCTAACATACAATTTACACATGGGTAAGTTGAGGCCAGAGAGGGAATGGGCCTTGCTCAAGGTTCCATGTGAGTGCACATAGGTCTGGACCCCCTAACTCCTTGTCCTCTGCCTTACTGGCTCCATATAAGTAACTGGGCATCTCCTTCTAGTCTGTCCAACCCTTTCCATTCCATCACATTTATCCTGTCTCATCTGGGACCGTCCAATTCCACTCCATGCCATTCCATTGAAGCCTATCCCATTTTATTCTGCTTAACTTTTTCCATTCTCTCCTTTCTATCCCATCCCATCCCTTTTCATTTTATTCCATTCCATTAGTTTCCATTCCATTCCATTCCACTCCACTTTAGTCCATTCCATTCCAACCTACCCCACCCACCTCACCCACCCTATCCAATCCCATCTACCCCATCCCATCCCATTCCATCCCATCCCATCCACCCTAACCCATTCCACCCCATCCCATCCCATCTCATCCCTTCCCATCCCATCCACCCCATCCCATCCATCCCATCCCATCCCATCCCATCCCATCCCATCACATACCATCCACCCTAACCCATTCCATCCATCCACCCCACCCCATCCCATATCATCCTAACCCATCCTAATCCATCCCATCCACACTAACTCATTCCATATATCCATCCCATCCCATCCCATCCCATCCCATCCCATCCACCCTAACCCATTCCACCCCATCCCATCCCATTCACCCCATCCTATCTCATCCCATCCCATCCATCCACCCCATCCCATCCCATCCCATCCCATCCCATCCCATCCATTCCATCCCATCCCATCCCATCCCATCCCATCACATCACATACCATCCACCCTAACCCATTCCATCCATCCACCCCACCCCATCCCATCCTAACCCATCCTAACCCATCCTAATCCATCCCATCCACACTAACTCATTCCATATATCCATCCCATCCCATCCCATCCCATCCCATCCCATCCCATCACATACCATCCACCCTAACCCATTCCATCCATCCACCCCACCCCATCCCATATCATCCTAACCCATCCTAATCCATCCCATCCACACTAACTCATTCCATATATCCATCCCATCCCATCCCATCCCATCCCATCCCATCCACCCTAACCCATTCCACCCCATCCCATCCCATTCACCCCATCCTATCTCATCCCATCCCATCCCATCCCATCCATCCCATCCCATCCCATCCCATCCCATCCCATCCCATCCATTCCATCCCATCCCATCCCATCCCATCCCATCACATCACATACCATCCACCCTAACCCATTCCATCCATCCACCCCACCCCATCCCATCCTAACCCATCCTAACCCATCCTAATCCATCCCATCCACACTAACTCATTCCATATATCCATCCCATCCCATCCCATCCCATCCCATCCCATCCTCCCTAACGCATTCCATCCATTCCATCCCATCCCATCACATACCATCCACCCTAACCCATTCCATCCATCCACCCCATCCCATCCCATCCCATCCCATCCCATCCCATCCCAACCCATCATAATCCACACTAACTCATTCCATATATCCATCCCATCCCATCCTCCCCAACCCATTCCATCCATTCCATCCCACCCCATCCCATCCAACCCCACTCCACCATCCCATCCCATCGTAACCCGTTATATCCCATCTCATCCCATCTCATTCCATTCCATGTCATTCCACCTCAGTCCATTTCATTCTAGTTCTTCTCATTCTATTCCATTCTTTCCATCCCATGCCATCCCACTACACCCTATCCCATTTTGTAGCATACCTTTCCATCCACTGTGCTGCATTCCATTTTGTTAGCTCACATGGTTCTTTCCATTCCACCTTTTTCCATTCTCCCCCACTTGAGGACATCCTTATCCATCCCATTCATGTTCCTCATGCCTAGAAATATTCACAACGTGCCTCCAGGATGACAAGCCCTGAATATTTCAGGATGAATGAGCTTCAAGCACTGATTTTGGGGAGAGAGACCACATCGGTTGATGAAGTGCTTGCCCCCACATCCCTGCTGCATCCTTTAGTTCCGCTTTTCACTGAGGCCAGGGGCAGGAGGGCCAGGTGACTGTCCAGTTATTGTTAAGTAGAAGTTTGATAATCATTTGGATATTGTTTTGGGGTACATATTGCAGGAACCCCCCGTAGAAGAAGAGGAGTGGGTGATGCATCATCAAATGCCTTCCCAAGCCTTAACCCCTATCCTTGAGGAATGATCTTGCCAGTTTCCCTGATTTGCATACTAGTGTGGGGGAGGGATTTTCCCATAAACCTAGAGTCTCAGGAAGGATCCTGATAGGCTGCTGAACTGAGAGTGTGTGGGTCCGCCTCCTCGTGCTCTCTGCTTCTGTTTCCATTTCTTTTCCTAACAGACACCCCTTCCCTCCCATCCTCCCATCTTCCAGTATGTCCTTGGTGCAGAACCTTGGTGTTCATGCTCTGATGGGATCCTCAGAGGTGCACATGATCTGGATTTGAGTTTTCTGGACTCATTAAATGGTGGGTATTTACTTGATCTGGTACCAAGATCCCACTGGTGCGTGGACCCCAAGTTCACCCAGAACTCCCGAAGATGCAACTTCTCTGTCTCCTCTCCACTGTCCCCACATGCCCAGCCTTCCCCAGGCCATATCCTGCTTGCCCTTGAGTCTCCTGGGTTTGGCAAGTGGGAAGCACCTGGCAACATAATTGCAGCTTATAAACGAATCAATTCTCATTAGGACTTGATTGGCCATTAGCCTCATTATCCTTTGAGCAGAGGGCCAGGGAAGTCTTAGCATGCCAAAGGAGGGGAGAGATCACTAGGGGTGTGGACTCCAGCCTCCGTTTGTAAACAGGATTACACCCAGAAGGAAGGGCGATCTTGACCAGGAGTCTTCAACCCTGGCTGCATGTTAGATCCACTGGGGAAGCCTTAAAATCATCTCTATCATACTGGAATCTTTTTCCTGTATTTTCCGTTCACTGGGAATTTTTCGTAGGCACTGCTATCAAATTCTCGAAAGTGTCTTCTGTCTTTGTGTCTATAATTTTATATTTTAGATGTATTTATTTTTTAAAGATTGTTTTCACTCTTCATACGCAAGCAGATTTGTGCATTAACAAATAACAATTTACAGAATAAATTTGCTTTTTAAAAATGAGAAAAAAGGAACTCCTGGGTGGCTCAGGCAGTTGAGATTCCGACTTCGGCTCAGGTCATGATCTCACGGTCCGTGAGTTCGAGCCCTGTGTCAGGCTCTGTCCTGACAGCTCAGAGCCTGGAGCCTGCTTCGGATTCTGTCTCCGTCTCTCTCTGCCCCTCCCCCGCTCATGCTCTGTCTCTCTCTCTCTGCCAAAAACAAACATTAAAAAAAAGAAAAAAAAAGAAAAAAATACTGATGCTCAGGCCTCACTCGGAGGTATGGATGCAGAGAGGCTCTAATGAAGGGGCCCAGCCATTGGTGCCTTAAAAAAATCTCCCCAGGTTAGTTTGATGGGCAACTGTGGAGGTCTGAAATGTCATTTTGACTCTCTTGAGCGAAGGAAAGTCCCAAGTTTGGCTCTCAGAGCCTTGCCATATGTGAATACTTAATAAATACAAGTTCCCTGAGATCTTGGGCTTTTTGGTACCCATCAGCTTAGGCTTGATAA
Organism: Lynx canadensis; assembly: GCF_007474595.2. Lineage (NCBI taxonomy): Eukaryota > Metazoa > Chordata > Mammalia > Carnivora > Felidae > Lynx > Lynx canadensis. The sequence goes on from NC_044314.2 coordinate 68,421,367, forward strand.
CAGTCTCTTGTCATCACTGTCCTGTGTCACACTGATCTCCCCAGCATCTCCCGTGGCCCTCTCGAACACCCAGTGATTGCTGTCTTCAGGCTGCCTGCATGCTTCTATGCTTAATATCGTTCTTCAAACTGAATTTAAACACACCTCTCTTATTCCTTCCTCGCTCTGTTCTAAACTGATCTCATGAGCCTATGGGTTTGATACTCTACTTGCATTTTTTTCCGAACACACAAACTAACACAAACACACGACGATGGCAATTAAAAGTAGGTTCATGTCTTTTCTACCTGAAATCGCTTTACCAAACGACAAGCGGTGCTTACCCTACGCTTCAGAAGATGTGACTTCGTAGTTTCCAAAAAATGTTTCACAAATGAAATGATGAATGCGATCAGTTTAAAAAATTGTGTATCTCTATCTGTGAATGGGTCGCTGTTATCCTTTCCTTATATCCTTCTGATAGCCTTGGAGATATTAAACATAGCACTGTTTCTAATGAATTAGAATAGAGCCCCTTCGGGCTCTAACTCTGACTCTTTTTTTGGTATTTGCTTTAGGTCACGGATCAGTTTCTTGCTTAAAACTTCATTTAAGTAGGAACCAGATTTCTCACTAAGAACCTTAAAAATGTGACTACCTTTGACCATTGCATTCTGAGGAATTTATAAGAAGAAGATGCTTCAGAATAGAGATAATAGTTTACCTACCAAAATATCCTGGGTAGTGTTCTGTACAAATATGAGAAATGTTAATCCACCCAAATCTGCAATAACAGAATGGCTCATTTGATTAGGATGTATATTCAATGTAACGAAAGATTTAGAAGTATTATATTAGAATGTATATTCAGGTTAATAAAAGGTTTATAAGATCAAGAATGCTAGGTGATTCTAATGCTTAGAGGATTCCAATCTCTACATTCCTAACACTTAGCACGGTGCTTGGCACAGGTTACCATTTCAAAAATACTTGCTGGAGGTTGAATGATCTATTAAAACGACAGCCACAGAGTTCACAATAACACAGAAAACCACTTATCATTAAGTGAAAAAAACCAGAGTACAATATTAAACATAAGATGTTGTTGCCTCTGTATTAAAATATGCATGGGGGGGGGCACCTGGGTGGCTCAGTCGGTTAAGCATCCGACTTCGGCTTAGGTCATGATCTCACAGTTTGCGAGTTCGAGCCCCGCGTTGGGCTCTGTGCTGACAGCTCGGAGTCTGGAGCCTGTTTTAGATTCTGTGTCTCCCTCTCTCTCTGCTCCTCCTCTGCTCAGGCTCTGTGTCTCTCTCTCTCAAAAATAAACAAACATTAAAATTTTTTTCAATAAAAAATAAAATATGCATTGGCCTTGTATGTGTAAAAATAAGGGAGGGATTAGTGAAATGTGTGTTGTATCCTGGGTATAGAATATTCTGCAGCCACTAAAGTTATGCTTGCAAATAACATCCACGATACAAGAAGCTGTTTATGATATCACGATAAGTGAAAAAATAAGTAAGTAAATAAAGCGGGATGTAAAAATCCACATGCAGTATAATTCCAATTTTTGCATATGTATATATAATTGTAACATTACATTATGTGTTATTGTTTAATTATAGTTGTATTTATAATATTACACTGTAAAATATTTATTCCTATTACAGAAATTTAATATTAAATACACATGTATTTAATATATAGGTATAGATCTATTATATATATAGGGTATGTATCATATATTTTATTATATATATATGTGTATATATTTACACATGTGTGTATACACACACACATTGACAAGGCTAGAAATAACTCAAAATACTAATAGTTTTTTTAGGCAGTAAGACTGGCATAGGTTCATTTTCTACCCTCCATGGTTTGTCTTTTCCAATTTCTCAAACATCTTTCTAAAGGAGCCCGTGTTACTTTTATCATCAAGACAAAAGATAACCCCTGGGAAGGTTTTCGACACAAAGAGGTTGGGAGCGCCCGGATGAGGCTTGCAGCCTTAAGAAACGCTCTAGGGGGAAGGTCTGTGGTCACATCGCATCAGCTGGTGCGGCCTGATTCCGCCTGAGTCCAAGTTCACGGGCCTGTCTGGGCAGGAACTCGTGGCATTGACCGGGCGCCACGACAGCCTCCTTGCGGGGCTGGCTTCGCAGAAGAGCAGCCCAGGGGCCCGGCTGAACTCTTCTGGAGGAGGGCCGCCGTCCCCCAATTTGCCGGGTCTCTCCAGTTGCTAAGAATGATCGACAGTAATTAAAACTAAGCTAATAACCTCCTCACTCTTGACATTTCTATGGGGTTTTGTTCACCATTATCTACATATAGATTAAAAATTGTAATTGGACTGGCGATCGGGTTAGGAAAATCAACCACCTTCCAACTTGTCGTTTGCTGGGGACTGACACTTTGAAATTTTATTTAATCTGAGAAAATTGAGTTGAACTCTGGCACCCTCCGAGGTGGGGATGAAAAAAAAAAAAAAAGAAAGAAAACACAGCATTTATCCTTAAGGACCGATGCTAGCTAAGAAAATATTTCTGTTCTCTGCAGGGAGGAGTGGGGTCTGGGCCAGAGGGTGCCCGAGTATAGCCCACCGGGGTGTAGGGTGGGGGGCTTCAAGGAAGCAGCCATGCAGCGGGAGGGACAAGATAACCCACTGGGCCCCGTATGAAGGAGGTTTAGGGAGACCAAGGCCACCTCCCCAAGAAGAATCGTGTGTCATTTCATAAGGGTTTGGGCTGCCTAACGCCACGGAGTCGTCCTGAGCTGGCCAAGATTGATGTTATTGGTTCGTAATTCTGGGATTCCAAGCCTTTGCAATGCTGTGATTCTAGAGTTCCACCTTATATTCTTCTGGCCTCTGCGAGACTGAGGGGCTGTGCCCCCCTTTGCCTGGGCCTATGAGGCAAGGTTTCTCCATTTGTATGAGTCTATGCTTCTGGGAACCTAGGGGAGGAGGGTTCCAAGAATCAGGGATTACAATATCGACTTCAAAAGGTGGGAAACTGTCAGACCTGCCCAGCTGCCCCTACCATGGAGTCATTAATCCGTCTAAATTGAACCCTTTAAACTGATACTCTTAGCTCGTGTCCCCAAGGTGATGGGCCAGCTGAAGAGTTCTTTCTAATACACAATGTGGCCAAGTCACATCCCTGATTAATATACTTCAGTGAGGTCTTGTGGCCCTATTTGGATCGAGCACAGTCTCCTTACAATGGCTTAAAAGCCATTCTGGGTTTGCCTCTCTGGAGTCAGCCTCCTGGATCCTCACACACATTCCCCCATAATATGTGGGCTGATGTTCTCTCTCTCTCTCTCTGACTACACATCACTTCTCCTCTTAGCCTGCAGATCTTTGCATTACTGTTCCCTCTGCCTGGAATAACCTCACCTTCCCATCTCAGTGCCGCCCCCTGGGTTTGCCTACCTTTACCACCTAATTTCTATTTATCTATCACTTCTGATTTTGGGCTTCCCCTTCTCCGCAAAGTGTTTGCCTCCTCTCCCTTGCCCCTCACCCACCCCGTGCTCCTTCTGTGCCAGCTCTGTGGCTCTCCACCATCTTTTCCCATGAAACCAGGATCTTCTTGAAGGCAAGAATAATTCCTTGTTTATTGTTCTGTCTCCTAGCCCGTGGCACAGTATTGCCAGAAGGCAAGAATGAATGAATCTGTGTGTAAGGGCAGGAAGTCGTGACTTTTCTCCTCTTAGAATAATAAACAGTCATTTATTTATTCATTTCAGAAGTGTTTGTTGACTATCTACTTTGTGCCTTGCCCTGCGCTCAGCCGCGGGATGTACTGTGAACAAGACAAATACGCCTCTATTGTCCAGGGTGCTCATGGGGGAAGTAGATTAGAAAGATTGATTGGGGTTAAGCAGTTAGGGGAAGAGTAGTCCAGGCAGAGGAAACATGTGTGAAAGACCTTGAGGAAGGAAAGGGAGAGACAGTGTGAAACAGAGAAGCCGGAGGGTGGGGCCGGGGGCGGCGGCACTGTGAGAGCAGGAGAAGGCCCAAAATGAGCCCCGAGATGTGGGCAAGCCCAGATCATGACGACCTTGCAGGTTTCCAGCCTGGAGCTACAGGATCAATTTTGCAGTGTGAAAAGATATGTTTGTTAAGTGTTCAGTCCGTGTGTGAGATACAGACAACCTCCTCCCTCTCTTCTGAGGATGATCTTCCTCAACAATCCTTCACACTTGTTGCTTTCATCTTTCCGGCGCACATCCAACCTCCCGGAGTGGATTGCTGAACTCTGCCTAGAAAGCTCTCTGGAAGCAGATCCGGCTTGCCCTGGCTGCAGAAGTGGTCCCACGACGCAGGTAAGACCAAACGCAGCATCCAATCTCTGTGGCGACGGTGATTGGTGCAACAGGCAGCACATGACCCAAGCGGGGCCAATCAGAGCCCTTCCCTGGGATTGCTATGTGGGCTTGGTGGGAGGGAGCGCTTCTTCTCCACTGAGGTTTGTAGGGCAGGTACCAGCCCGACGGAGAAGGGGGAAGGTGCATCTGCAGAAGGAGAGCGTGTAGCCACCTTCGTGAGATGAGGCAAAAGGGAAAAATGAGAGCTTTTCTTTTGAATCTTGAGCTGCCCCAATATCCCAACTAATTTTGAGAACGAATGACTCTCCCCTTTTCCCATTAAGCTAGTTTATGTTTATGTTGTCGTCTACTACTTACATGCAAATGAGTCCCCATCACTCCTGCTGTATCTGATCCCTGTACCTCTCTGGGATATAGTCAAGGAAGGCATCTTATCCTCATTTTATAGAGCAGAAACCTGGGGCTCAGAAAATTGCCTGAGCTCATGATTACATTAGTGACAGAGCTCGAATCAATTACTCCACCCCTTCTATCAATCAGTTGGTACATATCATGCTATTGGAGTTTGCTGGACTAGCTCTGATTTCAGATGCCCTGTTCCAGTGTCCTCATACACCATCTGAATGGCTCACTAATTTGAACGGATAAACCACCTTTCCTTAAATGTTTTTTCCATGTCCAAAAATAGTTTTCAAAAAGTATTGTAGCCACAGTTCTTAACTTTCAAATTAAAAAAAAAATGTTTATTTATTTTTGAGAGAGACAGAGAGCAGGGAAGGGGCAAAAACAGAGAGGGAGACACAGAATCCGAAGCAGGCTCCAGGCTCCCGGCTGTCAGCACAGAGCCCGATGCGGGGCTCGAACCTACGAACCCCGAGTCCACGGCCTGAGCTGAAGTCAGACGCTCAACCGGCTGAGCCACCCAGGCGCCCCCACAGTTCTTGATTTTTAAATGTGGAAGTCACGGTAATGATTCAGTTGCACGCTGGTATATGTTTAACATTTAACATGTGTTGTTCTGATGTGAATCTTGGTTGGTGTTTTTGTTTACGTTAACGAGGAAGACAAAACACAACAAAAGCCTGCGTTGGAACGCCACCTGCTCCTCAGTGCAGAGAGCAACTTCTTTGTGCCTGTTCACCAAAGAGCGGCCATGGGCACCTCATACCTTTTGCGTTAAATCTACTTTATTAACACTTGGCACGTCCCTTTCTTACCTCGAGACAAGCAACAAAACAATAACAAATCAGGCCCCAGTTTAGAGCATTTGCCAAGATCTGTGGTGTTAATGCTCCCACTGCGGCTGATTTCAAGTCACCAACATGATGCCTTTGACAGCGGGACGGGGGAGATGCACAGGTTCCATTATATGCGGTTCTGCCAGAGGGGTGAGATGGGTGTAAACAACTCTAAGAGCAGAGGATGATAATAAAACGTGGTCAAGTAGTTAGGAAGTGGTGAGTTTTGAACGATTTTTAATGTGATTCGTTTGATTGCAAGTTTCTACAATTTGACTTTTAATGATAGCTGCATTTCACAGCCAGCTCACAAGGTTCCTGAAAATGCAACCCCTGGCTCTCATGAGCTGGTCTGAGGCATCCGGCAGGCTGCCTGCCAGAAATCACTGTATCCTTGTACCCGCAGCTCCCCGAGTGTGGACGACAGAAATTCCCCGCCATTGTTCCGATGATCTTTGTTCTTCTCTTACGTGGAAAATGAGCTTATCCTGGAGCTTCCTTCTGAGAGCATCCTTCCGGCTCAGGTAAAGCAGGACCCTCTCTGTCGTCTCTTTCCCAGCTCCCTCTTCCCCCCCCACCCCGGCCCCCTTATCACAGTTTGTAATGATGTGTGTACTTGGCTGTGTGTTGATTTATATTTAGTCTCCAGCAGACTGTGAGCCCCGCGACGGCAGGGCAGTGTCTGTCTCCCTCATTGTGGTATTTCCTGAGCCTGACTCCATATGCGGTCCAGGAGAGTAATTGTGAGAGCACTTTACTGCGAGCAGTAAGGAATGGCTGCAAGCAAACCCTCATTTGGGAGAGGCGGGGGCTGTCATTACAACATCTCAAAAACCTCTAGGCTACATCCAAGCTCATGGCCACATGATTCGTAAGCGTCCACCCACAGATGAATGGGAAAACAAAATGTGATCTATCCGTACTGTAGGACGTCGTTCGTCCTTAAGAGCAAGGACATTCTGGCACCGGCCGCAACATGGATGAACCTTGAGGGCGTTAGGCTAAGTGAAATAAGCCACTCATAAAAGGACAAATACTGAAGTCAGACGCTCAACCGACCGAGCCACCCAGGCGCTCCCCCCCACCTTTTTTTTTTAATGTTTATTTGACAGTCTGACTCTTGATTTCCGCTCAGGTCGTGATCCCAGGGTCATGGGATGGAGCCCCGTGTGGGGTTCTGTGCTGAGCATGGAACCCGCTTGGGATTCTCTCTCCTTCTGCCCCTCCTCCGCTCTCTCTCTCTCTCTCAAATTAAAAAAAAATACTTAAAGTGGTGAATTTTATGTTATGTATATTTTACCACAATAAATAAATATCCTCAAAAACGTTCAGGCTTCCCAGACCCTTTTCGTGGACTCGGGTGAGTGCTTGTTTGTGTATTTGGGCAGAAGAAAGACCACACAGGACCACACAGCTTCAATCCAAGGTGGGCCTGCTCCCACCGCCTCCTCTCCAAGCCTTTGTCTTGTTGAGGAGGGAAAAATTTTGGACGAGAGGCAGGCGTGGGGTGCTCTTTGGCTGACGACCCCTCGCTAATTTCCTTCCCAGGGTAGCCTTCCAGCCGCGGAGGCACGGAACCCCCCCTCCCTCCCTTTGCCCTCTTTCGCATTCGCCAAGCTTGGCCAACCCGGCCCTAAGACTGAGTTGTCAACGAGGAGATAGAAAGAAAGAAAAAGCAATTTCTTCCATTTCTTGGCTCAATCCTATGCAGTCAATACTGTTAACAGTAAATCAAATATCAGGACTGCATTGACCCAGGAAAAGGCCAAGGAGAAAAAAATTCCAGAGCAGAATCCAAAAAGTAGAAAATAAAGTTCAGCCAGAGGCATAAATCACACCTGGGGAAACGGCCTGCAGTGGAGGCAGCTGTCTGGGACTACGCTGTCCCCGCACGGCGGCTCCTTCTTTGGGTTTCTGAATTTCTAGAACCCTGTTCCTGGTACACCAGGGTTGAGGATTTCTGACTTGAGGTCCTTTGGATTTGGGGCCTCACCAAAATTTGGCTGAGTTGGGACGGGGTATCTGCAGAAAATGGCTTTGGGGGAAGAGCCCCCTGCCGCCCTCCACCTGCCCTTGTACTCTGTCCTTTTAGATGTCCCAGCTGAGTCCTGGCTCCAAAAAGAGGTTCAGAGGTTCTAAAAAATGTTCAGGCACGTCTGAGTCTTGTTGCCTCTTCTCGTTAATGTACCCAGCCCGTAAGTCTTTTTTAATTAAAAAAAAATTTTTTTTAAATGTTTCTTTCTTTTTGAGAGAGACAGAGAGAGAGAATGAGTGAGGAGGGGAAGAGAGAGATGGGAGCCACAGAATCCAAATCTGAGCTGTCAGTGCAGAGCCCGACATGGGGCTCAGACTCGTGCACTGTGAGATCATGGCCTGACCTGAAGCGGGACGCTTAACCAACTGGGCCACCCAGGCGCCCCAGCCAACGAGCTTTCATTAAGAGCCCACTGTGTGCCAGGCAATGTTCGAAGGTTCCGGGGATTCAATTGTGAGTGGAAAAAGTAAGATAATTAAGAATTTTGGGGCGCCTGACTGGTTTAGTCTGTAGAGCATGTGACTTTTTTTTAATGTGTATGTTGAATTCTTTTCATTTTCCATTCGCTTTTTTTTTCTTAAATATAATTTCTTGTCAAATTGGTCTCCATACCACACCCAGTGCTCCTCCCCACAGGTGCCCTCCTCAATGCCCATCGCCCACTTTCCCCTCTCCCCCACCCCCCCATCAACCCTCAGTTTGTTCTCAGTATTTAAGAGTCTCTTATGGTTTGCCTCCTTCCCTCTCTGTAACGTCCCCCCCCTTCCCCTCCCCCCGGTCTTCTGTTAAGTTTCTCAGGATCCACACAGGAGTGAAAACATGTGGTATCTGTCTTTCTCTGCCTGACTTATTTCACTTAGCATAATACCTTCCAGTTCCATCCACGTTGCTGCAAATGGCAGGATTTCATTCTTTCTCATTGCCAAGTAGTATTCCAATGTATATACAAACCACGTCTTCTTTATCCCTTCGTCAGTTGATGGACATTTAGGCTCTTTCCATAATTTGGCTATTGTTGAAAGCGCAAGCATGCGACTCTTGATCTTGGGGTGTGAGTCTGAGCCCCATGTTGGGTGTAGAGATTACTTAAAAATAAAAAAAATGTTAAAAGAAATAGATTTTTATAGTATGTCGGAGGGGACTAGATGCTATGAGGAAAAAGAAAATAAAGGGGGTGTAGAGTGTTTGGGGTGAGAGGAGTCAAATTTAATTAAGGTAAAAGGGCATTTGTGGATAGACCTAAAGCGGGTGAGGATGTGAGCCCTTCAGATATCCGGGAGAGAGATATTTCAGAGGCAGCAGGTGCAAAGGTCCTGAGGCAGTGTGTCTGTGAGTGTTTAAGAAACAATGAATTACGGCTGGAACGGAGCAAGGGGGATGATGACAGGATGGCGGGGCCGAGGTTGGAGATGGCCAAGGGCCAGATCAGGCAGGGCCTCTGGACAGTCGGGACTTTGGCTTTCCTCTGGGTGAGATGGGAGATTGTTGGGAAATTTGGAGTGGGAAGAGGCCTCATCCATCTCCATACCCTGACTAGTTAAGATGATGAAAAGCTAGACTGATTGCAATTTCTACACCCCGAGACTCCCTCTGTCTGAAAGACAACTGTAACGTCCTTGCACATGCTGGGCACATAATACACACTCAAGCATATTGGCTGAGTGTGGAAAGACGTCCGGGTGGACACGTTCAACCGAGAGTTAATGCTGCTTCCTTTGTAGACCAGCGGGAATGGGTGTGACCAGTTCAGGAGAATTTCCTCTTTTATTTTTTACGTGTTTGCATTGCCCGATTATTTCTTAGTTTTTGTTTTGTTTTGTTTTTACAGAATGGATGGCTAAAGACTGGGAGCTCTGTTTCGAGTTGTGCGACCTTGGGTAGGCCATGTATTTCTGAGCGTCCGTCTGCTCGTTTGGATTATGAAGTAGCACTTTAATACGTGCTTGTGAGGGTCTTTGTGACGCAGTGAGGTCTATGGAGCCCCCGTTACGGGGCCTGGTTCCCAGCAGGTGCTCAGTAAATGCTGGTAGTAATTGGTCGGGAGCCACGTAAGGAGAGCCAGGGAGGGAAAACATCTGGGCTTTCGGAAGAGCCGTGCACAGCTTCGTCTACGCTAGCGGCGGACTGCTGCTTTGGGCAGGCCATTCCCACCGCCCCGGCTTCCCTGCCTCGGCCGAGTCCCCCAGACCCTCCCTGGGGAAGACCGGCCACCCGCGCCGGCAACCGAAGGACTTCCTGAGACCTGGAAAAGAAGCAACATGGCCCAGCCGGCCTCAGTAGCATCTTCTTCCCGGCAAATCTCAGAGGCTTGTAAGGTCTCTGCCTACAAAGGGGCCTGAGGCCTCGGCCTGCGTTCAGTGCGGGAACCTCCTGCACAGCGTCTTACCACGGGACCCCAGGAGTGGAGCCCTGGTGGCTTTGCCTTATGTAGCAGCTGTTCCCTTTTCCGGTAACAGCACCCCATTCGTCTCACCGAGTCCTCCGCCAGGCCTAGACCACCAGTTTGAATGGGGCTGACGGCCCCTTCCTCGCGGCTGGAGGTGGGCACCACCCAGGCCTGAGCCAATCCGAACACTCCTGCCCTCTGCCGACAGTGATTGGTTCGGCGATGACCCAATCTAGCCAATGAGAGTCAGCCCCAGGATTTTGGTTCGGACCATCCCTGTAACAGAATGGGCTGGGATCCGCTGTGATCACAGCCCTGAGATCTTAATTGGGGTGGGTCAACTCCTATGAGCATAAAATAACAAAGGTGGACTTCCTCCTCAGGCTCCAAGTTCAGCTGGGGCTGGTGGGCGCTCTGCTCCCGCCTCCTTCATTCAGAGAAGTACCATCCAGAACATCATCAGACACCATAGCAGAGGAAAGGGAACTGGAATCAGATGGGCCTGACTTTGAATCTTGACTTTTCTGCTTAAAGCAAGGGGCCTGCCTGACCTGCCCGGTACACAGCTATTGCTCAGAGAGTATCAACTTCCTGTTGTCCAATTTCTCCATCTGTTGTGTGTCCAAACTGGATGTTCAAGGCTTGGCTCAAATGCCCGCCTCTCCATGAGGACTTCTCAACCCACCTCATTGCTCACCGCCTCTCCATCATCTTCGCACAGAGGGAAGCACATACTAGGGGCCGTCATCTGTGCCCCTTCAGTGTCCAGCAAAGCCCCAAGCGCTTAGTAGGTGCTCTGCTCAGTACTCTCGATGCGACTTGAGGCACTTTACCGTGCCAGGCGCATAGTAGGTATCAACATGGGCACCCAGTGTCAAGCATATGGTGTCTTCCTGCCTTGTGTCCCCCTCCTGCGCGATTGCTAGCCGCGTATTTTCCAGACGTTATCCCCCCAACACCTCACCGCAGCCACCGGCCTCTTGGACCTTGAGACCTAGAGTTTGTGACCAGGGGTTGCCACGAAGCTATCATTTGCTGAAACGGGTGGGGTGGGGTGCGAGGGCCTTGCAGGGATGATACAGGGCCCAACTGCCCTGTGGGGGTCATCAGGGGTCAGCGAGCAAGAGACTTGGCTTATGAATTTCCTCCCCTGGCCCCAGACAAAGAGGGAAGTCTTTGGCAATGCGGTTACCTTGGCAACTCTTTGTGCTGGCGAGTGGGAGAGGGGGAGGGGGAGGGCTGGGGGAAGGGGGGGGATAGCTTCTGGGGGCGGGGCAGGAGCTGGAGGGGAAATCCCCCCTTAAAGCAGGGAATGACTGGTTTCTGCCTTCTGGGCAAAGTGAAGGGAGCCCTCCCACCACGGGATGGAGACTGGTCTGGGTGGGAGTCCTGTCTGCCCTCCTCTCCCCTCTAGAAATTTCTTCCAGCTCCTCTAAAAACATGCCAGGGGACTAGGTTGGAGCTCTAGCCCTTCCTCTAACTTGCTGTGTGACCTTGCACAAGTCTCTCTCTCTCTCTCTGAACCTCCATTTCCTCTCCTAGAAAACGGGTTAATAATCCACAGGGTGGCTGTAAGGATGTGATCTGACTGATGTAAAGGTACTGGGTCCCTGCTAAGTGTTAGTGACCTGGGGGCTGTTTTTCATCTGGTTGCCTCTAGCTGGCTGGGCAAGTGACTACCATAAAACAAGGGTGGACATTTCTACGTCACATGCCTGGAGCTAAGTGGATGTGCCTGGTAACCGTGGTTTTTGGTGTTCCTGCCAGATTCTTGACCTGGAGTGGGCGTGGTGGGAGAGCCATTACTACTGAGAGTTAGGGGTCACCTCAGTGCAGATGGGGAAACTGAGGCCCAGAGTGGGTGAAAGTCTAAGGTGACCTTCAGGGAAAGACCTGCGACTCTGTGTTCTGGGTTCACTGGCTCCAGCCGCAGTCCCAGGCATACCCCCAGGAGCTAGCGTCCCTTCCTGGGAAGGAGGGCAGAGGTCTGAGTAGGGGACATATTTGGAGTAGTGTGGAAACCTTGGCTTCCTGAGAGCAGGAATGGAGTAGGAGACCCCTCTGCCGAGGTGGGGTGGCCTCAAGGCCGTGGCCTGCCATGATGGAGGAACCCCACCCATCCATTCGCTGACGTGTCCTTGGGCCATCTGGAGGGCGCGGTCACGGTGGAAGGAAGGTGCTTCCCACTGTACAACTGGCATCCCGTTTAGTAGTCTGGTCGGGGAGGGGGAAGGCAGAGGGGTTTGTATTTAAGACCGTGGGAAATCTGGCTGTGCCTCTCCACATGCGTGAAACCCTCTATGGCTCCCTAGCACCCCAGCAAAACCCATAAATTCTCACCATGGCTTCAAGGTCACGATCAGTCCGGCCCTGCTCACCTCAGCAGACCCATCACCCCCTGTGCTGCCACATGCTCACTTCATCCCCCGCCCTCCCCCCCCCCCCCGGATGTTCAGTCTCCTCCCTCTGACACCTTTGGCTCATGCTTTCTTCTCTCTGGAGCATTCAGCCTCTCTCCCCAGTATGACTCACCCCACGCATTCTTTCTGGCTCAGCTTAAATGTCACCTCCTCCAGGAGGTTTTCCTTGATCCCCCAGGTTGGTCAGGTGCCTCCTCTGGGGACTCCCAGCCCCCTGGGCTTTGCCCATCACTCTGCTCGGATGATCTGTTGCCTCTTCCCTGCCCCAGGCTATGAGCTCGGCGAGGGGGAAGCGCCTCCATTTGTCCATGTCTACTTGTTCATCACCGAATTCTCCGTGCCAGGAACAGCCAGTGCCAGCACAGAGCAGACACCCAGTAGAAAGTTATTTAATAAGCGGATGAGGCAGGAAACCGTGACACTTCCGGCGAGAAGAGCAAATCGGCAGAGCTTGGCTGCTGGTGCAACCCTGATTCAGACGGGGTGTCCTCTCCCTATGCCTCAAAGCCCCCCAAGCAACCCCCCATTCCATCCCACCCCTGCTGGCCTGGTTCCCTGCCTGTCTCCTGTCTCCTGTCCCCCAGGCTTCACCTGGGGACGGGGCGTCCAGGCACCTCACAGTCACTTCCCTGCCCCGTGGTCTGCCAGGGGCGCCAATTTCTGGAGGAAATCTTAATAGAAACCTCTCCAACTATTTTTCTGCCTCCAGGAGGCATTAGAAGCTTCAGAACGCTCTTTTGCCCCACAGGTTGGGCACGTAGGCAACGCTAAGAGCCTGCTCTCTGCTCTTTTCGCCACGGCTTTGGTGACCACCAGGGAGGCCAGCACGCAGCTGAGTGCCTTTCCCGCTGCTGCTTCCTCTACTTTGCCACCACCCTGCGGGGTTGGTCGTTTCATTCGCTCCACTTAGAAATGGGAGGAACGGAGATCCAGAGAGGGGAAGAGGTTTGCTGGGGTCACTTGCTGGAGAAGGTTGGAGCCGGGGTGCACGCCCACGCCTGTCCCATCCAAGACCCCCGAGCGGAGGCATCTTGGAGGTGGGCACCAGAGCCGGCTGCCCTGCTTGAGGTGAGGCCCTTCCACGTACAGGTGTGTCTTCTTCGGCAGGTGGGTTTACATCCCTTCACTGTGCCTCAGCTTCCTCATCTGTAGAATGGGCACAATAATAGCCTCGACGTCACTGGCTTATTGTGATGGGCGAATAGTGGAGAAAAGCGTTTGGCCCAGGGCTGTACGCACGGCGTGTTCAGTAACGTTAGCAGTCCGGGTTAATTCAACACGCTTTTCAGGTGCCTACTGGATGCTGGGGGCTCCCGCGAGGGGGCCAGGGCAGACCCCATCCCCACTGTCACGCGCTTACATTTGGGTTCTTGCCAAGCGACAAGGTAGAAGGTAATAATTTCTGAGCTTTGACCTACTGTGCACACATCGACCCACTCAACAGATATGAGCTGGCTACCTACTATGTGCTGGGCTAGGCATAGAGGAATAAGAGGCTGGCTCTCCCTTAGGTGGAAGACAGAGAGGAGGTGGGAGGCTGCGATGAAAACAGTGTTCCAGGGAAGCATGTGAGGGGGATAATGAATACGGAAGGAAGGAGTCTGAGAGAACCTTCAGCAGGCTGAGGCCCAGAGGACGGATAGGACCTAGTCTGGGGAGGAAGGGGGGTCTAGGTGCAGGGCACAGCACGTGCAAAGGCACGAAGGGAGTTGTCTTGCTGACCCACATTCCACCTCGTGGCTGGTGGACTCCTCTATTACGCTTGGCTATGCCTTCTCTCAACTCTGCAAATCGAGTGTGAACGTAAGAACTTTGAAGTCTCATCGGCCGTGACCTTGATTCTCTTTAAATCCTTTCACACGTATCATCTCCTTTAATCTGCACACCAATCCTGTTGGTGTGGTTATACAGATATAGGGATGGGCCGTCGCTTTCCTCATTTTCAGCATCCGACTTCGGCTCAGGTCATGATCTCACGGTTCGTGGGTTGGAGCCCCGCGTCGGGCTCTGTGCTGACAGCTCAGATTTTGCTGCTTCGGATTTTGTGTCTCCCTCTCTCTCTGCCCCTCTGTTGCTCACACTCTGTCTCTCTCTGTCTCTCAAAAATAAATAAATGTAAATTTTTTTTTTTTAAAGTAGGTTCCATGTTCAGCCCTGAGCTTAACGCCAGGCTTGGACTCAGGACCGTGAGATCGAGACCTGAGCTGAGATAAAGAGTGGGATGCTTAACCGACTGAGCCACCCAGGTGCCCCAGCCACGAACGAGTTTTTAAAAACATGTCTCATGAGATATTTGGGATATACTTACACTCCAAAAAATTATTTGCTGTTTCTCTGAAATTCAAACATCATGGAATATCCTGATATCCTTCTATTTTATCTGGCAGCGTTTAACCTTGGTTGTGTTCGTTTTTTTCCCCCTGAAAATAAAGGCAATGATAATCACCGTCTGGATTTCGTGAGGACCTACGGTGTGCCAGGCTCTGTGCTGAACTCAGAGTTTTTGAGCGACGGATGCTCTCTGCTCCGCTCGCCCAGCGCCCGGTGGCCCGCAGTTCCTAGCGCGGCCACGCGGTGTCGCCCTCCGCCCGCGGTACCAGGGCGGCGGCGGGGGCGGCCGGGCGCGCGCGGCCCATTCATCACCGCGCGGCCGCGGCGCGCAGACAATGCGGGGAGCGGCCCTTGCCCGCGCCCGCGCGGCTGTCGGTACAAAGGAAGCGCTGTTAACACGTGTACCGTAATGGGCTCCCCCACGGCCTCTTCCCGGGCCGCCCGCTCCCAGCCTGACGGATGGCCCGAGCCATCCATCTAAATTATGTCATGGGCGATGAGCATCCTCTTCTGTCCACTCCGTCCCGCAGCCGGGGCCAGGCTGGGCCTCTGGTGGCGGAGCACCCTGCCCCGGGCGACCCGGGTGGCCTCCCACGCTGGGGAAGGAGCCTCGTACAGGGTGAGCGCCTACTGTGTGAGGGGCTCCAGCCGCTGCCTTCTTGGTCTGCATGCAAAGCGGTGCGGTTTATTGGCCCACTTTGCAGAAGGGGAAACTGAGGTCTGGAACTGGAAGGTCTTCCTTCTAGGGTCACGCGGCTCTGGGGTTTGCCAGAGATGTTTTTTTTTTTTTGTCCCCCTCCCCGCCCGTACAGCTTTATTGAGATGTAATTCACATACATCACATTCACGTGCATTTGAAATATACAGTTACATGTTTTTTTTTTAAGTCTTGTCACAGCCTTGTGTAGCTATGGGCACAGTCCTATTTTAGAACATTTTAATTACTCTGAAAATACCCCCTACCTGTTAGCAGGCACCCCCAGCTCCCCTCTCCCCCTAGCTCTTGGTAACTACTGATCTACTTTCTGTCTATAGATTTACCTGTTCTGGGCATTTCATGTAAATGACTCATCCACTATGTGACCTTTTGTGACAGGCTTATTTCACTCAGCAGAGTGTCTTCAAGGTTCATCTCTATTGCAGCATGTGTCTGTACTTCATTCCTTTTTATGGCTGAATAATATTCCATTGTATGGATGTACCACATTTGTTTATCTGTCTGCTGATGGGCATGTGGGTTGTTTCCCAAAAATGCTTGTTTCTTTGTTTGTTTATTTATTTAGGGAGGGCGCAGAGGGAGACAGAGAGAGAATCCCAAACAGGGTCTGTGCTATGAGCACAGAGCCCGATACGGGGCTTGATCTCTTGAGCCACAGGATTCTGGCCCGAGCCAGAATCAAGAATCGGTTAAGCATCAATCGGTTAAGCATCCGATGCTTAACCGATTCTTGATTCTGGCTCAGAACATAATTGAGCCCCCCCGGGCACTGGTTTCCACTTTTTGACTGCTGGGGGTAGCACCGCTCTGAACATTTGTGGAGTTTTTGTGCGGAAATGTGTTTCGAGGCCCTTTTGGTAGCTACCTAGGAGTGAAATTGCTGAGACATTCGGTCACATCCTGTGTCACAGTGTAGAAACCGCTAGACGGTTTTCCAAGCCCCTGCATCTTTCTGCTGCCCCTTCCAGCAGTGAAGGAGGACTTTGATTTCCCTGCCTTCTAGCCAGCACTTGTTACTGTCCGACTGACTCTAGTCAAGTGCTATCTCATTGTGATTTTGATTTGCGTTTCCCTGAAGGCTAATGATGTCAAGCGTCTTTCCATGTGCTTCTTGGCCATTCGCGTAGCTTCTTTGGGTTGGGGATGTCTATTCAGATCTTTTACCCAGCTATAAAAAAATTGGTTGCCTATTATTATTTTTAAAAGTTTTAAAAATGTTTATTTATTTATTTTTATTTTTATTTTTATTTTTATTTTTTGACGTTTTATTTTATTTTTGAGACAGGGAGAGACAGAGCATGAACAGGGGAGGGTCAGAGAGAGGGAGACACAGAATCTGAAACAGGCTCCAGGCTCTGAGCTGTCAGCACAGAGCCCGACGCGGGGCTCGAACTCACAGACCGCGAGATCATGACCTGAGCCGAAGTCGGCCGCTTAACCGACTGAGCCACCCAGGTGCCCCTAAAAATGTTTATTTTTGAGAGAGAGAGAGAGAGAGAGAGAGAGCAAGCAGGGGAAGGGCAGAGAGAGAGACACAGAATCTGAAGCAGGCTCCAGGCTCCGAGCTGTCAGCACAGAGCCCGACGTGGGGCTCGAACTCACAAACCGCGAGATCATGACCTGAGCCAAAGTCGGATGTTTAACTGACTGAGCCACCCGGCACCCTGGTTGTCTGTTATTGAGTCATAAGAGTTCTTTATAAATTCTGGATACAAATGCCTTATCTGATACATGAGGTGCAGATATTTTCTCTGATTTTGTGAGTTGCCTTCTCACTTCCTTGAGGGTATTGTTTGCAGCACAAAACGTTTTAAATTTTGGTGGAGGTCCAATGTCTATTTTTCCTTTCCTTGTTTGTGCTTTCAGTGTTGGTTATTGAGACTCAGAACCCAGCTCTGTGTGAGTCTGAAGTTGGGGATCTTTTGGCCGCACTGAGGGGAGGGGCGCGCCACCTCCCATGGGCATTTTAGGAGGAGCTGGTCGGGATTGTCGGTCATCTCAGGCTGGGGAGGGTGTGGAGCTGCGGAAGAAAAATGACCTTGGAGTCAAAGGAATTTGGGTTTCAGGCCTGGCCGGGCTCTTGCTGTCTTTCCTCGGGGACTGGGGTGGGCCATTCAATGCTTTTGAGTCACAGGTTACTCACCTGCACAAGGGAGATAGTCACAGCTGCTCACGAGGTTGCCGCGATATTAAACGAGGCAATGCATGAATGCAGGGGGTGCTTTGTAAGCAGAGCTGAGATGACCATGGCGTGTAGCTTCCACCGGGAGAGCCTCTGGCTCCCCACGCCCCCTGCACAGTGCAGGGCTGTGGCCACGGAGACACGTAGCACCTGGGTGCCGAGTATCAGGGCACACGGCTGGGAGTCCCGGAGCCTCGGTCCCAATGAACTTGTCTCTGGAGCCTGAACACAAAGCGTGGTTTCCCTCTGTGCTGCTGAGAAGTGCCAGGGAACAGAGCAGACCAGAAGCCAGTAGATGGTGAGGCGGAGGAAGGCGGTGGCTCTGATCTAGATGTGGCGGCCTCTGGGCCTGCCCCGGGTCCCACAGCCATTCGGTCTGATGCGGGTTCTGTGAGGGACACCCCGTGAGGACACCCCTGTGTTACCGACGATGGCACCGCTGAGGCTCAGAGAGGCGAAGACACTCGTTGGGGGTCTCCCAGCCCTGTCTTGAAAAGCCAACACAAAGAAGGGCTTCTGGGGGGGCCTGGGTGGCTCAGCCAGTTAAGTGTCTGACTATCGATTTCGGCTCAGGTCATAATCTTACGGTTCGTGGGATCAAGCCCCGTGTCTGGGATTCTTTCTCTCCTTTCCTCCTCTCTGTCCCTCCCCGACTTGTCCTCACTCTGTCTCTCAAAATAAATAAGTAACTTTTTTTTTTTTTTTTAAGAAGGGCTCCTGGTCTCTGGACCCGAGAAGCTTCAGACATCGCCCTGGGACGTTCCTGGACAATGGGTCTTGTCTTCATGGGTCTGCAGAGGGCCCCTGCCCACACGCGCCTCCCCTGCTCCCTGGGAAGGAGGAGACGCTTTGGAGCCACCCAGCCCTGGGCTGGATCCAGAGACGCCAGTTACTCTCTGACCCTCGATCTCTTCATCTGTCCAGTGGGGATACTGGTTCCTGCCTCCAGGGCTGCTTGAGGATGAAACGAGAGCTCAGATGCAGCCAGAGCTCAGCCAGGGAGGTGCTCAGTGGAGACCTGGCCCTCCCCGAGGGCCTGGTCGTTGAGGTGATCTCTGTGATTAGCGACAATTCGGATGAGCGCTTTGCAGCAGGTGCAGGCTGGGGATTCACGCTTGGGACTTGGGGGCGCTGGTCAGGCCGTGCCCTGCCTCCTGGACCCCCCGGGTGCAGGCTGGAGCTGGTATTTCCAGGGCTGGGGGAAGCCCAGGGCGCTGTCTGCAGGTAGATGGAGGTGGAGAAAACTGATTCGGGCCCAGAGGCCGCAGGCGGCAGGGCAATCACACAGAGCAGAGCCGCTGGAGATGAGAAGACCCCGGGTCACGGCTCTCCGCGCCCCACGCGGTCGCCCGGTCAGTCCCTCCGGCTGGCCCGCCGGCCGCCTGTCCTAAAGCCGGTCTGCACCGTGGGGAGTCCTGGGGAGAGCTGGGCCGCATCCGCCCCTCCAGACGGACAGACGGACAGACGGACAGGCAGGCCCACGTCCACCCCCCTGGGGGAGCATCATCCATTTCTCCTTGGTGCCGCCTCCTAGCTCCCTTGCGTCCTTCCGGAAATTTCCGTTCCTGGCTCCTGCTTCTCTCTGCGATCTCCAGGGCCTGGCTCCTAGCAGGTGCTCAGTTAACGCCTGCTGGAGGGATGAATCGGTGTTGTCTCTTCAGAGAGGAGAGTGGCATTTTTTATGTTCAGCCCACTGGCCACCTCCCTGGGCCGTGGCTGTCCTTGGCGTGAGGGCACCAGCGTCCAGGACTGTGCCAGATAGCGTGGTGCCCGTGGCTTCGTGCGGAGACGCTCTGGACACAGGGCGATGGCGGGGGCAAGGAGGGCCAGGCTCTGAGTTCGAATGTGGCCCCATATCTTCCTTGATGGTTGAAGGGACTTGGACCCTTTGAGCCTCAGTTTCCTTCTCTGTCAAATGGGGTAACGCTTTGTGGTGTTTCCATGAAGACTCGAGAGGTTAGTGCAACTACAGCAGCAGTGTCTTGCCGATGGTGAGAGATTGGTGATGACCAGGCTTCATCTTCTAGTGGGGGTGTGGGTGGGGGTCATGGTGTGCCGATGGTGAAAACACTCAGCCCGCTTGGGCAGGAGCCAGAGGGATCGAGGTTTAGCCTTTTCTAGCAGTGTGACTACAGGCAGGCCACTTGAGGGAGAAGAAGAGGAGGGGGAGAGGGAGAGGAGGGAGGGAGGAGGAGAGGGAGAGGGAGGGGGGGAGGCAGAGGGGGAGAGGGAGAGGGAGGGGGGAGGCGGAGGGGGAGGGGAGAGGAGGGGGGAGGCGGAGGGGGAGAGGGAGAGGAGGGGGGGAGGCGGAGGGGGAGAGGGAGAGGAGGGGGGGAGGCGGAGGGGGAGAGGGAGAGGGAGGGGGGCGGCGGAGGGGAGAGGGAGGAGGAGGGGGGCGAGGAGGGGGGGAGGGAGCGGAGGGGGGAGGCGGAGGGGGAGAGGGAGAGGAGGGGGGGAGGGGAGGGGGAGAGGGAGAGGAGGGGGGGAGGGGAGGGGGAGAGGGAGAGGGGGGGGAGGCGGGAGGGGGGGAGAGGGAGAGGGGGGAGGCGGGGAAGGGGGCGAGGAGAGGCTGGGGAGGGGAGGGGAGAGGGAGAGGAGGGGGGAGGCGGAGGGGGAGAGGGAGAGGGGGGGGAGGCAAAGGGGGAGAGGGAGAGGAGGGGGGAGGCGGAGGGGGAGAGGGGAGAGGAGGGGGGGAGGCGGAGGGGGAGAGGGAGGGGGGAGGTGGAGGGGGGAGAGGGAGAGGAGGGGGGAGCGGTAGGGGGAGAGGGAGGGGGGGAGGCGGAGGGGGAGAGGGAGAGGAGGGGGGAGGCAGAGGGGGAGAGGGAGAGGAGGGGGAGGCGGAGGGGGAGAGGGAGAGGAGGGGGGAGGCGGAGGGGGAGGGGGAGAGGAGGGGGGAGGCAGAGGGGGAGAGGGAGAGGAGGGGGGGAGGCGGAGGGGGAGAGGGAGGGGGGAGGCGGAGGGGGAGAGGGAGAGGAGGGGGGGAGGTGGAGGGGGAGAGGGAGAGGAGGGGGGAGGCGGAGAGGGAGAGGGAGAGGAGGGAAGGAGGCGGAGAGGGAAAGGGAGAGGAGGGAGGGAGGCGGAGAGGGAGAGGGAGAGGAGGGAGGGAGGAGGAGGGGGAGAGGGAGAGGGGGGGAGGCGGAGGGGGAGAGGGAGAGGAGGGGGGGAGGCAGAGGGGGAGAGGGAGAGGAGGGAGGGAGGAGGAGGGGGAGAGGGAGAGGAGGGGGGAGGCGGAGGGGGAGAGGGAGAGGGGGGGAGGCAGAGGGGGAGAGGGGGGGAGGCGGAGGGGGAGAGGGAGAGGAGGGGGGGAGGCGGAGGGGGAGAGGGAGAGGAGGGGGGAGGCGGAGAGGGAAAGGGAGAGGAGGGAGGGAGGCGGAGAGGGGATGGGGTCATCAGGTGGGGTGGGGTGGGGGAGGATGTGCTCTGGCCGAGAGCCACAGAATCCAGTTCCCTTTGGGCCCCCAACTCACTAAATACCTTTGGGCAAGTCGTTCTGTCCCCTTGCTTCAGTTTCCGTATTGGTCAGCGAAGGAGCGGAGCAGAAATTAACAAGGGGACAGGAGGCAGCTGACTCACTCCAGCCTGTGATTGGGCCAGGGCTGCCTGGCAGTATCACCTCTTGGCCTCAGTCTGTCCGTGGCCACGGAGGTCGAGAAAGAGTGGCCACCGCTTCCTGACCACTGCCCGCAGTTGGGCCCTGATCCGAGGACTGCACGTGTGTTAAATTCCATGTCGTGCTCCCTGACCCCGTGAGGCAGGGAGAGCCGTGAACCCATTTTCCAGCTAAGGAAGCTGAAGTCATACTATTGGGAGTACAAGTGGGCTCTCCTAGAACCCCGGCCTTGGCCCTCCAAGCCCAGAATCTTTACTACAAACCTATGTGCTTCCTTTTTTCAAGATGGTGTGTCTATTTATTTCGAGAAAGAGAGAGAAAGCTCGCGTCGGGGAGGGCAGGGAGAGAAGAGAGAGCGAGAATCCCACAGAGCTGGGCCCGGGGCCAGCTGTCTGCACAGAGCCCGACGTGGGTCGCAAACCTGTGGACTGCGAGATCGTGACCTGAGCTGAAGTCAGGATGCTTAACCGACTGAGCCACCCAGACGTCCCCTTATATGTGTCTCCCTCTTGGGAACCACAGACCTGGCCTCTCCAGTGGCCGTGCAGCCCCCAGGAGCATGAGCCAATCCCTGCCCACCCCTCAGGCATGTGGTGATGCAAAGGCAGGATGCCCGTCTGTGAAACCCTGGATTGTGAGTGCCTCCTGGGACAAGGGCTTCATCTGTCCTGATGAGCATCCTCTCTCCCACTGGCGCAGTGCCTGGTGCAAAGTGGGTGCTTGGGGGACCCGTGAAGAGGCAGACGAGTGTATTTGTAACTAGCCAAGTGTCTCGTATACAGTAGGCACACATGCAGTAGAATTGGTCAGTCCTGGAGTGCAGAGGGCCCTCTCCAGTTCTACAGTTCACCCAACACGTTTGGCAGATGGTGACTGTCTTAGCCTAGGCGGCTGTAACAAGTACCATCGACCGGGTTACAGTCCTGGAAGCTGGGAAGTCCAAGATCAAGGTGCCTGCGGCTCAGGTATCACATGAGGGCCCGCTTCCTGGCTTACAGTTGGCTGCCTTCCTGCTGGGTCCTCACGTGGTGGAGAGAACGATCGTCTCTCTAATGACTCTTTTTGTAAGGACCACGAATCCCTTTCATGGGGGTGCCACCCTCATGACCTCACCACCTCCAAATACCATCACGCTGGGGATTAAGGCTTCAACAGCCCTAATCTGGGGGGACCCAGACCCACAAACGTTCAGTCTATAGCAGGGGCACTGTGGCTCAGAGGGAGAGGGACTTATCCAAGGACACACGGCTAGTGCCTACAGAGCGAGGCCCAGAGCCTGGCTCCGGTGCTCCTTCTTCCCGTCCGTGCTGGCTGGGTGGGTTGATGTCATCCGCGTGGCCTGGCCTGGCGCAGGTGGCCATGGGTGTTCCCCAGCTTGTAGACGTCCCCGTACCTTTACATCATTAACATCATCTTCCTGCCTCCCTGCTGTGCATGCCTGTCTCTGTGTCCAAATTTCCCCTTATATGAGGACACAGTCATCCTGGATTAGAGCCCACCCCAATGACCTCATCTTAACTTGATCATCTGCATACACCCTATTTCCAAATAAGATCCCACTCACAGGTATCAAGGGTGGGAGGGACGTAATTCAATCCATAATTGGGCTGCAATGAAATACACGTTGTGCGGTGTTTTTGAGCACCAACTGTATACCTGGCCCATGAGGGAGAGAGGCAGGGTGGGGGTGGGGGTGGAGGAGAACTAGTATCTAGAAACGGGGGCCCTCAACGGGTGTGGATTGAGGGTGGTAGGAGGTGAGGTGTCTCTGGACCTGTAGGGGGCGCACGCAGAGGGGGGCTGAGTCTAGAAGGAAGGTAATAACGCTGAATGTCAGGTGCCGGAGTTAGGAACTGACCCACGAAGACATTCTCAGCAGTAAACAAGTCTCCGATGGATGAACTCAAGAGCTGCAGAACGAATGCTCGTTTGGTTGGTTTGTTTGGCGTGGGGAAGTCTGTGTCTCGGGGCTCAGCTCACCTCCGTGTCCCCAGGGGAAGAATCTGAGGTCCCGAGCAGGGTAGTGACTCCCCCAGGGTCACACAGCCAGCAAAGGGCCGGAAGCGGCCCTGGAAGGCGGACCTACTTGCTTCCAAGTCTTCGGAGCACATGGCCCGGTGTGCAGTTATAAAAATGCTTATTCAAAACACAACAGCCGTTACCGATGACAATAGAAGCCATTTGCCTGGTTTCGCTCATCTACATCTCTAGGGGTTAGTAAATTTGCAGCCAATTTTCAGGGGTTTCAAATTGAATTTCTAGGAAGGTTCCATGGAGACATGGAGAAATGAGTCTTAGTTCCCACGCTTATCCTATAAGGGGCTAGGCTGAATTTTTATTCATCTAGTGAGTCTTTACTGACTACCTACTGTGTGCCGTCCCCCTCCCCTCCCCAGAAATGGGCTGGGGATTCAGAGATTTGGAAAAAAGTTCTTCCGGGATCAAAAATACTCTTGCTGACTCAGCCTCATGGGACTCAGTGTTCATGGGACAGGCAGTCCCATGCAGGGATAATCAGAATCCAGGTAGCATGACTGGAACAAGCTTAGGGGCCAGTGGGAGTCCCGGCGGCTGTCTGACCTGCCTGGGGGGTGCCAGGAGGGCTTCCTGAAGGAGGTGATGCTGGAGTGAGTCTTGAGAAAGAGGTTGGAATTTACCCAGTGGGGGAGAGGAACAGGTGGGCATTCCAGGCAGGTGGGGTAGCCTTGCTTTGGAGTGCAAAGCCTCAGAAGTATAAGGTTTTATGGAAAGACTGTAAATGCATGGGCATGGGGTTGGAGAGTATGAGGAGTGGAGGGGCAGAGGTGAGCAAGAGCCTTGGAAATCATGGGAAGGATTATCCAGAAGGTAATATCTAGAAGGCATTATCTAGAAGGTAATAGGGATCTATGGAAGGGTTTAGAGCAGTGGAGTAACCTAGCAGTATTGGCCTTTCTGGAGAGATCCCCTTGGCTATCATGAGGGGAACAGGTAGGAACGTAACCATAGAGACCAGTAAAGAGATGGAAGGGTGGGGTATTTAATGCGAATAGTAATTATGACAATATATCGCTTATTGTGTACCAGGGGCTGTTCTAAGCGTGTACATGTTTTTAACTCATGCCATCCTCAAACGTCCCTGTGGGCTGAAAGGCATGTCAGTAAAACTCTTAACCTTAGGGCCTGGCACATCGTTAAGTATCAACAGATTATTTGCCTAGTGTTAGCAACTCCATGCCCCATTTTGCAGCTGAGGGCTGAGGTTCAGACAGTTTATTAACTTGCCATATTGGATGCTGTGATGCACAGCCCATATCCGCTTTTGGAAAGAAAGGATTTTTTAAATGTTTATTTATTAGTTGAGAGAGAGAGAGAGAGAGGCAGAAAGAGAGGGAGAGAGAATCCCAAGCAGGCTCCATGCTGTCAGCACAGAGCCCGACGTGGGGCTCGATCTCATGAACTGTGAGATCATGACGAGCTGAAATCAAGAGTCGGACACTCAACCGACTGAGCCACCCAGGTGCCCTGGAAAGAAAGGATTTATTTCTTTGCTGCCAGGACCTTGGGCGCTGCCACACCCACGGTCACTCCCTTCTGAGAACAGTAGGCATCATATGCTTGGTAGATGACGAAGGATAAGGACCATGTCCTGACTTGAGACAGCCTTGAAGGGCCACTGAGCTCCAGAACTGCTCACGGGGTCTGCTGAGACCTTGGCTGGACCTTCATCACGGCTCAGCTTCTACCTCTTCCCGTTGCTGCTTCCTTCTCTCTCCCACGGGTTTGGGTCCCAAAATCACCTCCTCCTGAGCACCCTGCAGGTTCTCCTTGCTGAGGATGGACCTGTGATTCTCACCCAAGGGAGCACAGCCAGTAATCAGCAGAGCTGGTGTATCAGGGTTTTCTAGAGAGACAGAACCAATAGGAGATAGATGATAGATAGGTAGATAGATAGATGATGGAAAGATAGATAGATAATAGATGATAGATAGATAGATGATAGATAGATAATAGGTGATAGATAGATAGATGATAGATATATAGATAATAGATAGATGATAGATAGATAGATGATAGATAATAGATGATAGATGGATAATAGATGATAGATAGATAATAGATAGATAGATGATAGATAATAGATAGATGATAGATAAATAGATGATAGATAGATAATAGATGATAGGTAGATAGATAGATGATAGATAGATAGATATAGATGATAGATAGATAGATGATAGATAATAGGTGATAGATAGATAATAGATGACTGATAGATGATAGATAGATAGATAGATGATAGATAATAGATGATAGATGGAGAATAGATAAATGACAGATAGATGATAGATAATAGATGATAGATGGATAATAGATGATAGATAGATAGATAGATAGATGATGAGAGAGAGAGAGAGATTTTGCCCTTCGTCTACCTTTTTGTTCTATTCAGTCCCTCAACGGATTGGACGAGGCCCACCCACACCGGTGAGGGTGATGTTACTCAGTCTGTCAGTACAAATGCTGATCTCTCCTGGAAACACCCTCACAGACGTGCCCAGAAGACATGTTATGGCAGGTATCTGGGCATCCCTTAGCCCACTGGAGCTGACGCCTGAAATTAACCATCACAGCGAGGAGGCAACCCCTGACTCATTTGGCTTCAAAACCTCCATCCTGCCCCTCGATCAAGTCTCTTGGACTCTCTGAACTTTGGTTTCCTCGTCTGTAAAGTCAGGGTGTACCAGTGTCTCGGTCTGTCCAGGCTACCGTGACAAAATGCCATAGATCGGGCGGGGGGGCGGGCAGGGCTTAAACAGCAGCCATCCGTCGCCTCGGTGGCCGGAAGCCCCAGATCGAGGTGCCAGCAGGCCGTCACCAGGCTCGGATGGCTACAGGCTTAGGCATTCCCAGGCGTTTCTTGATTTCAGCACTCAAAGTCCACCTCTCAGGAAATCCGTCAGTCCCAGATAAATCAAGGTCATTCGCTTGGGACTGTCCCCGTTTGAAAACCGCAACACCCTCAAGCCTCGGGGAAGCGGGACAGCTGGTCACCGTTTCAAAAAAGAAAGGTTAATTTTTCTCTCACTCACGTTTCACCACCATCATGTACATCCCATTCCACATTGGCTGCGGCTCCTGCTTGAAATGGTTTTTGCCCACGACTCAGGCCACTGGAGCCACCTCTCTCTGGCACGTGGCTGGTCTGTCTGGAGGCAGCGGAAACGGAGGTTCAGAGACGCCTGCACCGTGTCTGAAAGAGTCAGCTCCTTAAGAGTCACTTCTGCCCTCGTCTCATTGGCCAGAATGAGCCACGTGACCAAGGCCAACGGGAATGACGGTAGAATCCCGCCTTCAGGAAAGGGATCTGGGACATCTGGATGCTGCTGGGAGGAGGCGATCTCAAACATCTTGGGTGGCAGTTAAACACTTCTTTCCAGAGCTGGGGGCCTCCTCTCCGTGTCTGCAACGCTCTGCCATGCTAATGATTTGAAACAGTGGCTAATTTGACAAGCCAATTGGAGTCCCCGTGATTGCATTTGACTTTCTGACTAATGACAAAAGATGAACTCCCTTTTCTTAGTGCAGCTTACAGTTGGATAGCCTTGGGCCATCGCACGATCCCAGTGTTCAAAATGTTGCCTTGTAAATTGTCTAATAAAGTAATAAAGGAAGGGACTTGATACATGATTTGTCTTTTAACCATTGTAATGGGATTTTTTTTGGGGGGGGGTGGGGTGGGTAACATTGTTTTATGTTAGAATGCAGAAATTATCACGCATAATTAGAATCATTTCAATTCCAGTCTCTGCCAGGCCCCTGACATATTCCTCGATTTGCACCACGTCGAGCACGGCGGCTTGTAAAACCTCATCGAATAAAATTTTAAAAGGCAAACCAATCTGCAGTGGTGCAGCGTAGACTGGAAGAGAAGGCTGCCCGGGTGAGCTTTGCCTTTGAGGGAGGAGAAAGAAGGGGGAAAGGAGGAGAAAAGAGACAAAAGGATGGCATAAGAGAAAAGACCACGGCCAGTCGGTGTCATTAAGGCCGCTCTCTGCTGGGGCAGCCTGGGACCCGTCTGGCCATGGGTCAACCTCAATGCTCTTAATTAGTGGCCCTTCAGTCCCACTCAGATTCCACGTTTGTGCCCCAGGTTTCATTTCATTCAGGCCGACCAGATCCCTGCCTGTGCATCTTCTTAATATTTAATCCTAATCATGCAGACACATGTATGGATCTATTTATCCACAAAAGCTGCCGTATAAATGTTTAACCAGAAAAGCACGGGGCGACTCAGATCAGCCGAGGGACAAGCTTTTCCAGGGGCGCAAGGACAGGCAGGCTGTCTGGCTCTAAGGAGAAGATATTTATCGAGAAAAATGTCCCCGGTTCCCAAAATGTCCAGGTCAGGCCTCGGAGGTGGGGGGGGGGTTAGCAAAATGTTGCTTTCTTCAGTTGGCTTGCGTGAGAAGCTGTGCACCTCTCTCTGGAGCTCCGGCGGGAGGGGGAAGATGTCGGTGGGATTCTTTCCCTGTCCTGTGGTGTCCCCATGCACCGGTGACCGCCCACCAGGGGCCGGGGCGTCTAGGTCTAGGGAGGAGGGGCGCCTGTCCGGGCTGGGACGTGTGGCAGCCTCTGAAAACCTTGGCGGAGCAAGTGCCTTGCAGTAGAATTATCGCACTGTAAAGGGGGAATGGTGCCTCAGGAATGGCCACAGAGCTCATGAATATTCCGGGCACTTGTACCCACAGCCAGCACCGGGCCTGGCTCCTGATTCATCAATATTACAAATCGGCACCGTGGCGAGCAAGCTGTCAGCAATTTTAATATTTGCCTCCAGCTCGAGGAATTACAGTGGAGGTATTTCCCAGGGACACCCGGCCTGAACGCAGGGCAATACCTTCCCCTGCGGTCAGAGAGCCTGGGAGTGGGCCTTGGAAGCTCTGGGTTCAAGACCCAGGTGCCCCAGTCAAGTTTTATGTAACCTTGGGCAAGGACTGAGGCCTTCCCGGACCCCCACCCCCACCCCCCGCCGTCCCCTCACTGCCCCAGGGAGATAAGAAGAAATTACGTGAGCACTTACTGTGTGCCAGCAACCACACTGCAGCAATTTTGCAGCAGAGAGATGATTGGGCCCCATTTTACAGATGAGGAAAACTGAGGCTCAGCATGGGCAGAGCAGTTACCTACCAGGGGGGTGTCGATGCCAAGTCTGGAGGCCAGTTTGAATTGCAGGCGTGCAGGAAGGATGGCCAACTTAGAAGGGGTGTTATGAGGATAAGAGGAGAGCCAAGCTAGGGCGTGCTTTGCAATTATCTTGAGTCCCCAGAAGGAGAGCCTTCAGAATCCTGGGATAAGCATGGCTCACATCAGCACAGCCTGCTGTGGGCTGTGGAGACCTTTCGCCTCCCCTGTGCCTACTTCGTGTCCTCAAGGGGGAAGGAGCATGTTGTCCATCTCGCAGGTGGAAAGACTGAGGCTCAGAGAAGTGAACTGCCTTGTCCAGAGCTCCACAGGTTGAAAAGTGGCAAGGTCGTGGTGGAAGGTCATAGTCGAAGGTCTTTAGCAGAGTAAGGAGGGTAGCGGCTATGCACCCATTTTACAGATCAGAAATGGGAGGCCACGGGCAAAATGCTGAAGGGCTTACTTCTCTGCAGAAAGTAAGAGTTTTTTTGAAAGGGGGAAGGAAAGATGAACCCATTCCTGTAGTCTCTCTCTTTATGTCTAGTATTTTAGCTAAAAATAAGGCGGGGGATGATCCTCCCTCCCTCCCTCCCTCCCTCCTTTGTCCTTCCTTCCTTCCTTCCTTCCTTCCTTCCTTCCTTCTCCCTCCCCCCTCCTCCTCTGCCTCTCTCTCTCCCTCTTCCTTTCTCTCCTCTCTTTCCTGACTCTGTTCTAGTGCATCAGGAAATCAGAACCTCTTGTAGGTATTTCAAACAGGCAGAGTTTTAACACAGGGAACTTGATGCTTAGGAAGTGGGTAGGCGGTGGGAGAGTTGCTGTAGTGTTTGGGAAGTCAGGGTGTTCGGCCATCGCAGGCCATTACTGACGGTCTCAGCTGCCTGCCGCACCTCCTGCTTTCCAAGTCTCACGTGAACACTTCCCACGGGAGTGGCGGGAGGAGGCGGGGGCGAGGGGGCGCGTGGGGACCTGAACCTGAACTCTGTTGGCAAGAAGTCAGAATACCGTCTCCAGGAGCCGTGTTGGGAGCTGGGATGCCAGCGCCTGGATCCCTGTCGCGTGGTGGCTACACCTCCTCAGTGGTTTCCCTGCGATGCTTGGGGTCCCCACAGAAGGAGCGGTCCACCAACAGGGGACGCAGTATGAGTCGCGCGGAAGGACTTCAAGCTCACTGCCTACTTTCAAGCCCAGACACCCTGCCCGTTTTGTGTGTTGGGTTTTCTCTGAACAGCTATGCCACACGCACAAAGTTTGACTCTCACTATATCGCAGTGAACCACGGCCAAAGAAAAAAAATCTTCTGACCCTTGTTAAAATGGTAAGGAAGAGTTTATTGGGGAGTGAGGGTAGCGGTGAGAGATGAACACAGAGTACAACGGGAACACGTTGGGATTTTTCAGCCAAGGAGCAGGGTAGGGGGTAAGGGGTGGTGGGTGGACAGTTGCAAGGGTTGGGGGTTTCTTGCTGTTGACCGAACAGGATTCTTGCCGTTGACTGAACAGGCGGGGTGATCGGATATCATGGCTGGAGGAGTCCCCCTAAAGTGACTTAGCAGGATCCTAACCTCAGCTGGGCTATGCCAGAATGGGGGCCAAGGTCAAAGTCTAGTTTGAGAAGGGGGCTCAAGGAGCCCAACCAGAGCTTGGTTAAGTAGAGATTCTTTGTCAAGAGGCAAGTGTGTCTTACGAGGATGGCAGAGACCCTCTGCTGGGGTGATGGGAACAAGATGAGTCAGAAAGCACCTTGACTTGTCGTCCGTCTTTCTGGATCCCAAGCACGGATCTTGCCCCTTCTCCGGCCCACAGCCTTCATGCAGAGCAACTATGCAAATAGCTGCCTGAGGGTAGAGCGGAGCCAACATACCAAATTTCTGCTTCGGCTCAGCTGGGATCTATAGTTCTGTGGTTTTTTATGATTCGATGGTTTTTAGTATTCTTTGATTCTGTAGCAAGCCATCCTCAACTTCTGTAGTGCTTTGATTTTGCCTTTCTTTGATTTTTTAGACACGATGATCCTGGGATGTGGACTTTCTGGCTCAATTATTCCAAGAATGAAGTTTTGTGAGTCAACGCGTCCAAGTCCCTCTTGGGAGGCGCTGGTCCATCCCAAGGCGGGGCCCCAAGGAAGGGAGTGTGATGGGGGGGGAATGGGAGACGCGGACAGAGATGTGGACTTAAGTCCCCGGTCGAAACCAAAGCATTCACACCTGCCATCAGGTTTGAGGTGCCAGGATGAGGCCAGGAGAGTGATGCCAGGTGGTTAAAGGTGGGAGCTGACTGGGGCGCGTGGGTGGCTCAGTTGGTTAAGTGTCCAACTTCGGCTCAGGTCATGATCTCCCAGTTTGTGAGTTCGAGCCCTGCATCGGGCTCCGTGCTGACAGCTCGGAGCCAGGAGCCTGCTTCGGATTCTGTGTCTCCCTCTCTCTCTGCCCCTCCCCTATTCGGACTGTCTCTCTGTCTCTCTCTCAGAAATAAATAAACGTTAAAGAAAAAGGGGAACGTGAGCAATAACAGAAATGAAGCAAACATCACCTGTTTGATAGGAGAGGAAGAAGACGCTTGAAACCATTGGGTTTGGACAGATCCTACGGTTCTCTGTGATAAACCGTTTCTGTCCTCTTTCCCCCCTAAGTCAACCTGCCACAGTATCCCTTGCTTCCTACCAGGGATCCAGACAAAGGGACCTACGTATTCCATGTCGGTTAACACTTCTATTTGCATTTGGATGGGGGTCTTCTAGACGTAATACAATAATAATGACTGATCGATCAGTCAGGATAAGGTGGGCTGCTGTAATGAAAAGCCCAGGGGCATCTGGATGGCTCAGTCGGTTGGATGTCCAACTCTTGATTTCAGCTCAGGTCATCATCTCACAGTTCGTGAGTTCAAGCCCTGCGTTGGGCTCTGCACTGGCAGCACAGAGCCTGCTTGGGATTCTCTCTCTCTCTCTCTCTCTCTGTCCTTCCTGCTCTCTCTCTCTCTCTCAAAATAAATAAATAAACACATTAAAAAAAGAGAAAAGCCCAGGGGCACCTGGGTGGCTCAGTCGGTTGAGCGTCCGACTTCGGCTCAGGTCATGATCTAACGGTCCGTGAGTTTGAGCCCCACGTCGGGCTCTGTGCTGACAGCTCAGAGCCTGGAACCTGCTTCAGATTCTGTGTCTCCCTCTCTCTCTGCCCCTCCCCTGCTCATACTCTGTCTCTGTGTCTCTGTCTTGCAAAAATAAATAAATATTAACAAAGAAAAGAAAAGCCCAAACCTGTAAGCAAACTCTGTAACGTCCAGTGTGGGTCTGGGCCACTGTGCTCCACGCGGTGACTCAGGGATCCAGGCTCCTTCCATCTCTGCTTCTGCATTTCAGCCTGAGGTCCCCTCCTGAACTGCATCAGCTTGGAAGGGATGCTCGTCACCTCCACTCACAGAACCAGTTGCGTGATCCCACCCGCCTGCAAGGGGGCCGGGAAGGGTAGCTTCCTGTGTGTCCTGGAAGGGTGAGATAAGGAACAGCATTTCGTGAACACCTGGTACCATTTCTGCTGCAACTATCATCTTTTCTTTTCTTCTTCTTCTTCTTTTCTTTTTTTTAGTAATCACCGTAAGACCATTACTCTACATTCATTGTCTGAAATCACAAAAGATCTTCATAAGAGGAGGAAACTGAGGCCCATAGAGAGGTCCGGTAAGTTGCCTGAAATGACACAAGTAATGGCAGATCCAGAATTTAAACCCAGATGTGCACGCGCCCCAAATCTGTGCCTTTTATGCTCATGTGGCCGACCCTCGGACTCCAGGGGGGCTGCTGGGGTGACTGCCTTCCTCTTCAAGTGACGACATACGTACCAGTCTCTGCCCTAGTTGGCCTGTGGCGGCCACACCTGGATCCGTGAGCGGAAACACCGCCCACCACCCCGGAAATCCCACACCGTGCATGTGACACCTCGCAAAAGACAATCGATGGCTCCTGACAATTTTTTCATTTAGCATGAAATATGGAAAGCATATTTTGATCTTTGGTTTTCTTCCATTTCCCATCTGTTCTTCATTAGGATTTCAAACTTAATAACCTAGAGTCAGCATCAACTTCAGAAGCCGATGCTCCTTGGAGGGTTTTTGTTGTTGTTGTTGTTGTTGCAAGAGGGTGGGTGTTGTTTTTTTCCACTCCTGCTCCTGTCTGTAAGTCCGTCTGTTTATCTCACCCTCCCAGAGTCTATCCTCCTCATCCCAAAGGTGAAACTCACTTGTAGGTTGAAGCATGAGATCACTGACTGCATAATTTCCAGAACACTTGATCGATCCAGTGACCCTTCGGTTTCTCTCACTTGTGCCTAAAATCCCACCATTCAAGGACCTGCTCTTTAGCTTAAGAGGACCCTTTTCTTGGGGGGACCTGGGTGGCTCAGCCGGTTAAGCGTCTGACTCTTGGTTTTGGCTCAGGTCATGATCTCGAGGCTTCCTGGGCCTGAGCCCCACATCAGGCTCTGTGCTGGTGGTGCAGAGCCTGCTTGGGATTCTCTCTCCCTTTCTCTCTCTCTCTCTCTGCCCCTCCCCGCTCATGCTGTCTCTGTCTTTCTCAAATAAATAAACTTAAAAAAAACTGTTAAAAAAAACATTTGAAAACGAGGACCCTTTTCTCTTGTCAAGATGCCGGAGAAAGGTCACCATGCCCCAGTACTATGCCTTTTCAGTGACTAGGGGAAAATCTTGAAGTCCGCAGGTTTCAGAAGGGAGAGAAGGAACGCAGGGACCCAGAGGACACAGGGACAGTAGCAAGAGTATTGACCTGGGGTTGAGTCTCACATCTACCAACAAACCCCAGATATGGGCCTAACAAGCCATCCGACCTCTTTGACCTTTGTTTCTTCATCTATCAAATGGGGATGTATTAGATATTTCTTCCAGGGTCATCAGTGTGAATCAACAGAGAGGCCACAGACAACTTCCATTCACACGGTACTTTACAGTGTAATAGGGAAAATATTTTGAAATATTAACTGAAGTTCTCTCTCTCTTTTCTTGTTAAAATTCTGTGCATTTATTTATGTCCTGTGGCCAGTCTCGTCTTTCAGGCAGCAGCCAGGCCATGCAACATTCATTGCCTTTGGGAAAGGGTGACACAGCAGAACGCAGATAAGGAAGAATCGAATTCTTGGCTTTTGAATTTTAAAAGCTGGCCAAGGACTGGGCATATGACAAAGGATTTGGAAAGATGTAAAACCCTGTATCTAAAACCAGGAGAGACTCCCTGGACTGTGGAGCAGAGTCAGGTGGGGAGTGAAGGGAACACACATATATCCCGAGAAAGGACAGAGAGGGCTTGAGGTCAGGAGGGAAGTAGGGCGTCTGTAAGGTACCATGGGCCACACGTGAGCGAGGGCATCTCCACAGAAGCCGGGGGTAATTACACTGCGAAGAACCAGATGACCCTCATTCCTGACACCCCATGGGTGGCCGGTCTCCAAGATGGCGCCCAGCGAGTGTCCCCTTCTGGAATACAGCCCCTCCTGCAGCCTCCTCCTTCATTCAGTCAGGACTGTCTGTGTCATCAGTATTGTGCAGGACAGGTGACCTCTGAGGTGAGGGCACAAAGGGCTTTGCAGCTTCCACCTCATTCTCTTGGATCCCTGGCTTTGAGGGAAGCCATGTTGGGGGGACCCCAAGGAGCTCTGTGGAGAGGCCTGTGTAGAAAGACAGGAGATGCCCGCCAACAGCCGGGGCCAACATATCAGCCTCGTGAGTGGGCCCCCTTGGAAACAAAGCCTCCAGCCCCAGTCAAGCCTTCAGAGGAGCCTACAGGCCCAGCTTATTATATCTGACTGCACCCTCCTGAAATCCTGGAGCTGGACCCTCCCCCAGCTCACGAATTTCCAACGTATAGAAACCACATGACCTAATCAATGTTTATTGTCATTTAAACAATTTTTTAATGTTTGTTTATTTTTGAGAGCGAGAGAGGGGCGAGGGGGGAGGAGCAGAGAGAGAAGGAGACACAGAATCCGAAGCAGGCTCCAGGCTCTGAGCTGTCAGCACAGAGCCCAACGCGGGGCTTGAACTCACGGACCGCGAGATCGTGACCTGAGCCGAAGTCGGCCGCTTAACCGACTGAGCCAGCCAGGCGCCCCAATGTTTATTATCATCTTAAGCCACTACGTTTGGGGGGTAATTTGTTAGGCAGTAAGTCACAACTGATGCATTCGAGCTGGCATAAGCCAGCTAAATTCTTGGGAATTTAGACACGATTCCAGAGAAAGGGGGCAGAAGACCCTAACTGGACTAGGTTTACATTTCTGCCACCTCGTGTAACACAGGCTTGCATAGAAATTAAACTCAGTTGCAGAAAAGTAAACTCCTATTTCTAGACTGCCTGAGTTCCTAGATTTACCTGTTTTGCTGTGACCCATTCCAAAGGGTTTCCATGGCCTTTTCAGGATGCTGGGAATCTGGGGAAGCCAGGACAAGAGACGCTAGATTTTTGGGACAAGGCTGCCCTTTTCTGCAAATGGGAAAATAGGGTGATGAAGAGACAGACTCCCCCCCCCCCCCAGTTCTGGAATTTGGGGACCATTCCGCCTGTGCGTTTGTCTCTTCCAGGCCCCCTCTTGCTCCTTGCTGCACCCCTTCCTGTGCACATGCACAAGCTCTGACAGACACCAGAGCCCTTCAGTTTGTCTTGTTAGAAAACCCTCGTGTTAAAGAGGCCATTAAAAAAAGAGGGAAAGATAAATTGCCCACAGCTTCAGGGCCCAGGAGGAAAGGGGAGAGCAGGTAATGGAAAAAAGGCCTGTGATTACAGGGCAGGGGTGGCCCAGGAGCCAGAGCAGGCAAAAACCTCCACTTGGAGATGTCAAAATATTTGAAAATTCTCTTCCTTTGGTGAATTGAGTTACCAAAATGTATTCCACCCCCCCCCCCTTTGCACACAGAGAAGAATCTGGAAGAGAGGTTAAGAGCACAGTTTCCAGCATCAAGCAAAGCTCAGCTCTGTCCCTTTATAGCTGCTGTCTGACCTCGGGCAAGTCTCTGAACCTCCCTGACCCTCAGTTTCCTCATCTAGACAGAGGGATAATGATAAGCCTATAAAAATGGCCCACCATCTTCCCTTGCCTTTGTACTCATGTCCTTTGCAGTGCGATTTTACATCTCCTCCCATCTCGAGGTGTTTCCCCCCCCCCCCCACACCTCTTGATTCTGGGCTGTCCATTTGACTTATTTTGGTCGCTAGAAGGTGGGAGGCCAGTCCTGAGCCTACGTTCCAAGAGGCTTTGTTCACTCTGTTCTCTGATCCCCATAAGGAGAAGCTCAGGCAAGTCTGCTGGTGAACGAGATGCCACC
Source organism: Lynx canadensis (assembly GCF_007474595.2). Taxonomy (NCBI): domain Eukaryota; kingdom Metazoa; phylum Chordata; class Mammalia; order Carnivora; family Felidae; genus Lynx; species Lynx canadensis. The sequence continues at coordinate 68,457,096 of NC_044314.2, forward strand.
CGGACCAGACACGGGCTGTCCCCGCTGAGGTCGTTCTAAAACACCTAGCACCTGGGTCAGCACAGATGCATAAGTGAGCCAGCCAGTATCTGCCAGGACAGACCCAGAAAAGCGAAAGAGCCAGCTGACTCATAAACTCAGGGGCAGCAACGGATAAAAGTGTATTGGTTTAAGCCACTAGTGATTGGGATGGTTTGTTACACAGCCACAGCTAACAGATACACCTGTGTCTTAAGGAGTTGCTACAGGGAGGAGGCACAACAGTCGAAACAGCTAGCATTGGTGGAGTGCTGACTGCCTGCTACCTTGCCCAGGATGGACACGCATCATCTCAAAGCCTTGCAGACAGAAGAACAATGGAAGGCTGTGTTCCAGACCGCATCTGGAGGCCGTCACGAGCACAGAGCCGTGGGAAGATCAGGAGGCAGCATCTCTGGGTACAGGGGTGCCACAGGGAATGAAATTAGGTCAGGAAAGGGATAAGGCACTGCAGGGGGTGCTCCACACTCTCCTCTCACCAGTGTGGCCCCTGGACCTGCACCACCAGAATCCCTTGTTGGGGATTCACCACTGAGCCCTTGCTGAAAATGCAGACTCTCAGGTCCCACCCTACTGAAGTCAGACCACCTGGCCCACTGCCATCGGGATCCCCGTTTTAACAAGATCTCCATGGGATTTGAAATTTGATGTGATGTTCAGGTTTGTCTAGAACATTGTTTTTTAAGCTACCTGCACTGAGGGGCCAGTATATTTTCCTTAATTCCCGTTGCATTGCAGAATGACGTTTTGGCAAAATACAGTAAAAAATGAATTGTAGAACTAGGAAATAAAAGATTAAAATGCATCCAAAATCCAGGCCTCTGCTTTTTTTATCATTTACATTCAACAGGCATGGAATTGCTATCTGTCAAAATGACTACAGAAGTTTCACTCACTCCCTTTCTCTGTACCTACCTCACTTATGCACAGGTGACAAGCAGTTTGCCATCGGGCATGGGCTGCGAACCACACTTTGGGTAGCACAGTTCTGGAGTTCTCAGTGATAAAGATGTGGGGAGAGTACATGTTTTTTAAAAAAAAATTTTAATGTTCATTTCTTAATGTATGTATTCATTAAAAACGTTTTTTAATGTTTATTTATTTTTGAGAGAGAGCATGAGCGGGGGAGGGGCAGAGAGAGAAGGAGACACCGAATCCGAAGCAGGCTCCAGGCTCCGAGTTGTCAGCACAGAGCCCGATGTGGAGCTCGAACTCACGGACCGGGAGATCATGACCTGAGCCAAAGTTGGATGCTTAACTGACTGAGCCACACAGGGACCCCTGATGTTTATTTTTGAGAGAGAAAGAGAGAGAGAGAGACTGTGCGTAAACAGGGAATGGGCAGAGAGAGAGGGACACAAAGAATCCCCACTCTCTGCGCAGAGCCCAGTGTGGGACTTGAACTCACGAACCCTGAGATCATGATCTGAGTGGAATTTGGACGCTGAACTGACTGAGCCACCCAGGGGCCCCCGCGAGTACATGTTTCTAGCATCACTTTCCAGATGGGGCAGTGGAGGCCCAGAAAGGCTAAAAGACTTGCCCGAGGTCACACAGCGCATAAGCGGGGTAACCACAGGCCACCTGTTTAGCCACCACAAGGCGGGAGGAGGAAGAGGAAGGCACCGCCAATCAGAGGCACAAGGACAATGTCCCTTGCGCCTTGGGTGAGTGACAGCTGTCAAAAAGCCAGGCAAGGGGGCACTTGCGGTTGTGGAGCCTGCTGGGCGATCTGCCAGCCCCGGGCTGGGAGAATCTCCTTCTCCTGCGTTCTTGGCACAGAGCCGGCGGGAAGGAACCCAGCCCCTGGAACCACCCTGGCCTGGCGGGCGGCAAGGGGCGGGGGCCGAGTTGCTTGCAGCAGGCTTCTCTGTCTTGCTTTCTCTCTCTTCTCCCCGCCCCCCCCCCACCCCCAGCCCTGGGGGCCGGTGAGGGGCCAGGCCGAGGAGGGGTCTGGCAGGCTGGGTGATAGCTAGTTATCGACAGGTTGATGACTCCCACAGAAGACTGCCCGAGGACATTGAGGCGGGAGCTGCTTCTGAGGCCCGCTGCTCCCGCAGAGCTGGCTGCCCGCGTCTCTGCCCAGGGCTCGGCGCTTCCCCTCACCATCTCATTAATCCTGATTTACAGAAAAAGGCAGCAGGCAGGGGCCCTCTTAACAGGCCGAGCAGGCGACTGATTTGCCTTCACTGAAGACAATAGTGCCCAGGAGACCGGGCATTGCTGAATTATTCAAATCAGCCGTGGCAGGGAAATCTGAGGACACAGAGTGGCGGGGGGCCCTGGCCCCCAGACAGCCCTCCCTGCCTGCCCCCCCGGGGGTGGGTGGTGCCCCGCCGCGTGGGGTGGCCGACACAGGTCCCCTTGCCAGAGTCCCAGAGCTGCTCCAGGCGGCCCCCCCCCACCCCCCATCGCTGGACGGAAGCTGGAATTGGTGTTGATGGCTGCTAAGCACCTTGGAGCTCTAGTAATGGCTCCAAAATGACATTTCCCACCTGCCGGTCCCGGGGGGGGATATTCTAACAAGGACTTCGGGATGAACATGGGTGGGGGCGGGGAAGATGAAGGCGGCTGGAGAGGGCTAGTCTGCCAAGGGGTGTGTGTGTGTGTGTGTGTGTGTGTGTGTGTGTTTCAAAGAAGCAGAGGACACGGATGGGGTGAACCCTGGCTTGGCAAACCCTGGTTTCTGCTCCTGGAAAGAAAAAAAAAAAAAAAGGCGTAACGAACAGGGCAGTTTATGCTATTCATAGAATTTGCGGAGATTCAGGAGCAAAGATGCTCAGACTCAGTGCAGATAGGGGGTAAGGACGGGGTGTGCCACAGAGTGGTGGACCCCCCCAGAGGGGAGGCGGCTTCTGCAGAGCAGGAGGGGTAAACTGAGGCCCAGAGAGCGGCAGGGACGTGCCCAAGGTCATTGGCTACTTTGCGGCCAAACTGAGATTAAAAGCTCTGGTGTCTGACCTGCAGTCAGGGGCTCTTTCTTGATAATGATATCCACCCTTAAATACAAAGAAATTAAAAAATAATAATATCCATGGGGCGCCTGGGTGGCTCAGTCGGTTGAGCGGCCGACTTCGGCTCCGGTCACGATCTCGCGGTCCGTGAGTTCGAGCCCCGCGTCGGGCTCTGTGCTGACAGCTCAGAGCCTGGAGCCTCTTTCAGATTCTGTGTCTCCCTCTCTCTGACCCTCCCCCGTTCATGCTCTGTCTCTCTCTGTCTCAAAAATAAATAAACGTTAAAAAAAATAATATCCATCCTTTACAGAGCATGGACAGTGTGTTCGGCTCCGAGTGAAGAGCTTTGTTGTGTATTATCATCTCTGTCAACCTCATGATAATCCCGTGAGGCTGATGCGATAGTATTCCCATCCTACTGATGAGGAAACTGAGGCTTACGGAGATTCACCCACCGGGTGGGTGAGGAAGAGACAGATCTGACTGGGAAGGCGGTCTGTCTGAGGTTGGGTCTTTCACTGCTGTGCTTCAGTGGGAGGGCGAGGCTCCCGGATCCAGCCCGCTTTAACAAGTGCCTCCTCGCCAGGGCTGGGTGAAGGACCTACACCATCTCCTTGTGATGGCTTCTTTGGGTCAAGCATGGCCACCTGCCTGTTGTCCGCCATGGGGAGGGGCAGAGAAAGACTGACTTCGCAGCATCTGAAAGGGTCTGCGCTGAGCCCAGGGAAACCTAGCAAGGAGAGGGCCCCTGAAGGGTGGAAGGAAATCTATTAATGAAGGATCTCTGGGCACAGAAATCCATGGCTTTCTTCTGTGTAGGGACATCTGACCCCAAGCAGGACGCCTTTTTCTCTAGCGGATGCAGAAGCTGGGGACAGGTGGCTACACAGCACCCAAGTGTGCTGGTGGGAGAAGGTCTAGTGAGGGTGGGGCATGGGAGCAACGGGGCTTCTGCTTTTCTGCCTCAGTCAGATAACAACAACCACAACGATGACGATAATAATACTAACAGCGGTAGGCATAGCCACCTTTATTGAGAGTTGGCCACATGCTAAAACCCTTTCTTTAAATGCAGACGCTCATTAATCCCCAAGACCATTTTATAAGGGGGCACCTGGGTGGCTCGGTCGGTTAGGCATCCGACTCTTGATTTCATCTCAGATCATGATCTCACGGTTGGTGAGATCGAGCCCCGCACCGGGCTCTGCGCTGACAGAACGGAGCCTGCTTGGGATTCTGTCTCTCTCCCTCCCCGTCCCCGTCCCTCCCCGGCTTGTGTTCTCTCTTTCTCTTAAAACAAATAAACAACAAAAAAAAGAGAGACTATTTCATTAGGTCAGCATCTCTGAGGTCAGTATCGTGTCCATTTTACAAGGAGAGAAACTGGGGCTCAGAAACGAAGCCGTTGCTGGGTTGGAAAGCCGCTAGGGCTTGAACTCAGGGCCTGTGCCACAAACACGTGGCCTCTAGGATAGGCTGCGCATGCGCCTCTGGGCTGGTCCTCTGGAAGCCCCTCCCACCCAGTGGACCCCCTTTCTGCGCGCCCACAGTGCCCCCGTTAGTGGCCCCCTCGTGGGGCCCCCTATCCGTGTCCTGGAGTCCCCAGAGGGAGGCGTGATGCTTCTGAAGCAGCCCAAAGCGCCTTTGCAATCCTGCCTTTACAAACCCTCTTTTCTCAGAGAAACCTGCTTTTTCCCCGGGAGTGTCAGCCGCCTCCCCGCCCTGGCCCTCCTCGGATCAGCTTCCATTTGGAATAATCAGCATCCGCATTAGCGAGGTCTCTGGCATTTGTGAGGTGCGGCACCAGGGCCTCCCAGGCTCCCACCCCCTCTCCCCCCTGCGGAAAAACCAAACCGAGAGAGATTTATCTCCTGGGTCAGGTAAAGGTGACTAAATGCAAACTGGCCTATTCCTTTCTGCAAACAGTTCCCTGGGGAGGGCTCCTACAAGGAGGAGAAGAGCAAATCGATCAAGGAAATGCTTCGGGGTGACTTAGAGGGGAGGCTTAAAGGAAAGAGCCCTCATGTTTTTACAGCCTCTCCCGCGACTCATTCAGCCAGTAAAACTCTGCAGGGGAGTGGGCAGCAGGGGGGGTGGAGCATTGCCTCATGTACCGGGCAGGCAAAGACACGAATTCTGCAAAGCGGGCTGTGTTCTTCATTCATTCATCTACTGTGCATCTATTGAGCGCCTACTGTGTGCCTGATAAGCACTTCTCGCCAGCACTAAACTCCCCTCTCTGCGTCCCGCCCCCGAACTCACAGACACCTCCCTTACAATCTGGGGAAGCAGATATCTGGGACACTGTGGTCTCTCTTGGAATCTCCAGGTTTCACCAACGACCTCTTCTTCCATGTCCCCTGTGCCTCATTTCGTTAAGGTGCACGTTTTGTGCCGGGGGAGGGTAACTTGGTCTGGCAGTGGGTCTGCAAACTTTTTCTGCAGAGAGGCAGACGGTAGGCATTTCAGGTTTTGTGGGCCATGTGATCTTAGCTACCGACTCAGCTGTTGCGGCCTGAGGACAGTATGTCATCGACTATGGGCCCGGCTGTGTCCCAATAAAACTCTGTTGCAAACACAGGCCACGGGCCGGATTCGGCGGATGCATGGCCTCTCATTTGCTGACCCCTGGAACAGAGAATCAAAGACCGGGTTTTGGAGCCACACAGACCTGAGGTCTCCCCGAGGCCCCTTCCCTTTCCTGGCTGTGTGACCCTGCGTGGGCCGCTGCCTCTCTCTGAGCTCTGTTTCCCGTCTGTAAATGAGGATGGTGATAGGACCTGCCTCGTGGGCTATTGCTAGAATGAAATGAGTAATGGTAAACGCGGCGGGCGGCTCAGAGCTAGCATGCAAACTGGTAGCTGTTACTGTATAATTAATGACTTTAAACCTTCTGAGAAAAGCCACCCCTCCCCACCCCATCTCCTTCTGGGGTAGGGGGAAGCCGGTGTGCTGCTGTTCTGATATTTGGTGGCTCATTATGCTGATAAGATTTCCATTCTTTTCAAGTTAGCACGCTTGCATTTTAATGATTTGAAAAGGATGCAGAACGTGTCTCCTTAGGGACGGAACTGGCTGTCTGCCTTTTCTCAGGGCGATGGTCAGTGAGACTCCAGGTGCCCCCCAGGCCCCTCAGAGTTCAGCCTCTGGTTCCCCTCCTTCCCCGGCCGGCCCCGGCAGGACTGGCTGGGTGGGTCCGGCAGCCGGGGGATCTTCTAGTTGAGGGCTGATCACAAGTGGCCAATTAATTCTATTACTCGCAGATACATTTTCCATTAGCCATGGTGGAATCACTGACTTTGAAGCAATTAGTCAGCGTAATGAACTTGAATCTGGGCAAACAGGAGGGAGAGGTTAACTCCTTGGTTCCCGGAAGAGGCTGTGATGGTGGGGGCGCAGGGAGAGTATTTGGGCTTTCCTAGTCACACAGACATCCGTGAGTCGTGTTAACCTCTGTTTCCCTGTCTGCGCGATGGGGGTCATCCTAGTACGCACTGCATGGGATCGTTGTAAGCTGTGCATAGCCCCGTGTCGCCCCTCCTGGCAAACTTCCGGTGGGTGCCGCTCTCCCTAACCACCCTCCCTACCTTGCCGGGGGGCATGAGGAGACAACAAGGGACTTCTCGACTTAGGACTGAAAATAAGAGAAACTTCTTTCAAAATCACCTTAGCTCAGATCCGTGATCAAATGTGTCACAGAAGTGAGCATTCCGACAGGTGTCTTTGCTGCAGGCAAAACGAACTGGCCCCAGTGTCCCAGACCTATGGGAATGAAACCATTTTCTCATCCCCATCTCAGGGTGTCTGCCAGGATGGGCGGTTTGGTGGTAAAGATAATGGGGAAAGGATGCATCTGCCAAATTTTCCCCGGGGTCAGTCCGTTCTCCCTGCCCCCCGCCCCTCCAGCCCCCCAGCCCTCTCGGTCTATACGATCGACCTTCTTCCTCCTCTATCTGGACGGGCCATGGTGGATGGTGACCAGAGGGGGACGGATCCCCAGAGCCTCTTGAAGGTGGGATCAGTAGGAGCTGCCGAAGGTGACCGGTGGCCAATAGGAAACAGCAGAGGTCGCACGATCGGAAAAGCTGGAGCCCGGGCCCGCCGAGCACCTTCTGATCAGGCAGGGATAGAAATCCCATCTCTCGGTCGCTCTGCTGGGAGTCGTCCTTTCTGCAAGCCGGCCTGGGGCGGACCGACCCCCCATCTTGGCCTGAGTTTGCCCCATCCCAAGAAGTCTGAGTTCTCTCTTGTCCCCTAGACACTGGCACACAGCCGGCCCAGGAGGATTGGAAGCTCTGTCTGCGGTGGCAGCGGGGACAGGCCGTGTGTCAGCGTCCCGGGTGCCTGTAAAGCCATTCTGCACCTTCTGGTGGCCACACCCCCTGCCAGGAGTGTGCGTGGTGTGTATATTAGCAGGTAAACTACCCCCCATAATGGAGATGGATGGAAACCCAATTTCGTAATAGAGAACCTTTCATTAAGGAACCACTGCCTTGGAGGATCTGAAGGCATTAAATGGGACCAGCCCCAGCTTGGGACTTAATTTATTACTGCTAACGAGCTGCAGCTCCCAGCTCGATGGTGCCATCCCACCGCGGGCCACTGCTTGGCAATCGGGCTCTTCTCTTCCCCCTCTGGGGTCTCGGGTGACACTGTCAGAGACTGTAGGGGACGCTGTGGCTGGAGAGTCAGCACGAGGGCCACGTCCCTAGAAGTGTCTCTGCCTCCCTAAAGATCCAATAGCGGCGTCTGCAGCAGGGGGGGAGGAAGGTGAGACACGTGGAAGCACTTTCTGGCGGGGGAGGGGCTTGGAAAATGCTTACGGAAAGGCCCTGAGTCTTAGCAATGTCCACGTCCCTCTAGGGGACCCGTCCTGGAGCGGGGCTGGGGCCAGAAAGGCCGGGGCAGGTGACAGGGAGGGAGTCAGGGATACAAGTATATTCTATACAGCGGTGTCTATGACATATTAGGACTTGCTGCCCTCCCGGCTGGTTGCCTGGCGGATTCTTGCAGGCCTCGGGGGATCTGCCGTCCCGCAGGGAGCCCAGTCTAGACCTTGCTCTCTAAAGTAGGAAGCCTCCCTCCCTGCCTCCCCCCAGCACATCGCCCGGGTTTTATCCTTCCTAGCTCATCACCGTCTGTAATTATCTTGTTTATTAATGCATTTACTTGTTTACTGTGTGGCTCTTGCGTTCCCGTCACCTCTGGGCCAGCAGGGGTCTTTGTCTGTGTTTTTCGCCTCTGTATCCCCCAGGCTTGGAACCGTGTCTCGTACGTTGTTGGTGCTTAATAAATATTTGGGGGATGAATGAATGAAGGAAGGAAGGAACAGAGGAGTGTCTGAGTATTTATAATATATGCATAGCCCAGAGGAGCACAGTGGACTGTTTCCCAAGTTTTCTTTCTTTATGCATAACATTTACCATTTCAACCATTTCCTAAAACAACTTAGAAATGTTTATTCAGTTTTTGAGAGACAGAGCATGAGTCGGGGAGGGGGGGAGAGAGAGGGAGACACAGGATCCGAAGCAGGTTCCGGGCTCTGAGCTGTCAGCACAGAGTCCGACGCGGGGCTTGAACTCATGAACCATGAAATCGTGACCAGAGTTGAAGTCGGACACTTAACCGACCGAGCCGCCCAGGCGCCCCCCGCCCCATTTTAACCCCTTCTCAGCATACATTTCAGCAGCAGTAAGTACATTTACGATGTTGTGCAACTCACCACCATCTGTCTCCAGAGCCTTGTCATCTCCCCAAACTGAAACTCTGTTCCCATTAAATGCTAACTCCCTATCCCGCTGTCCCTGCCCCCAGCCCCTGGGACCCTCAGTGCTACTTTTCTATGACTTTGCCTATGCTAGGAATCTCATGTAAGCAGAATCAAACACTATCTGCCCTTTGGTGCCCAGCTTATGTCACTGGGCATCACGTCCTCAAGGTTCATCCGTGTCATAGCAGGTGTCAGAATTTCCTTCCTTTTTATGGCTGGGTAATACTCCATTGTGTGTTGGGCCACACTGCTTTATCCGTTCATCCATTGCACGGTGCGTTTTGAGGGAGGACGCATCAGGTGAAGGTGGGAAATCAGGAATTTCTGTGTCTTTGCAAACTGTGAAATTAAGAGAGTTTCCCACACCAGCTCCCCCCCGCCCGATAATAGAGTGGATTATCTATTGAATAATGATGAACGTTGTTACACAGACATCAGCTATTACGATTCCCTTCCCCCCGCCCCCGTCCCACCCCAGCTAGCTGGCTTCAGGCAGGCTTGACTTGCTCTCAGCAGGGACTGGAAGACCACAGGACACTTGCCTGAGCTTCTGTTCTGTCAACGACTGGCCGTCAGTGACATGGTGCAGAAGTCTCCCCTTTAAAAGTATCATATGACCTCTTACAAGTTTGTGCAGCTCAGACATTCATTACCTTACCCGAGCTTTCAACAACCCACTGATGGCTAACCAAAAGATTCTTGAAAAAATTTTTTTACATTTATTTGTTTTTGAGAGAGAGACAGAGACAGAGCACAAGTAGGGAAGGGGCAGGTAGAGAATGAGACACAGAATCAGAAGCAGGCTCCGGGCTCTGAGCTGTCAGCACAAGAGCCCGACACGGGGCTCGAACTCACGAGCTGGTGAGATCACGACCCCAAGCTGAAGTCAGACGCTTAACCGACTGAGCCACCCAGGTTCCCATGAGATTCTTATGTTCATTTTACAGGACAGGAAACTGAGGCTCAGAGATGGGTGTGGCTTTGCTAAATTGCACAGCGCTAGTTAGTAACAGGCTACACCAACACTTAGATTTCCTGCCTCTCGGGTCCTGACTGTTTCTCTTTCTTTCTCCCATTTTGGGCAAACTGCTTTTATAAAATGCATTCAATTTGTCACAATAATTACAACAAAAACAATACAATGACAGCTAACTTTTGCTGAGGCACTGCTTCTCCACTGGCACGGTGCTCGCAATCGTGACCATTAGGAAGTAGGCTCTTGGCAGGGGGCAGTTCCCAAATGTCCGCTTTTGAAGACATCGGAACAAATCCGGATTTGCCTACGTGTCCTCTGGATCAGACTGACATACAGGACGTGGGGAAGAAGAGACCATGCTTAGTCCCTGGCTCTGACTCGAGTCATCACATCCTTCCCTCTGGGACTCTATTATCCTCATCTGTAAAATGGGTGGTTGGGTGAAATTTACACCGCAGGCCTTTCAGAACTGACACGCTGTCACCGCATCAGGTGTTGGCCTCCCCCTCCTTGAGCGTGACTTTCTCCTCATGAAGACTGATCCCGGAGGCAGTGCTGGGGGACTTCTGCCTCCCTTTCTAGAAACCTGGGACCATCAGCTGAGCCAGGAAACATGACGCAACAACCAGAAAGCCACACGCGCCACATTCTTCAATGGCAGCAATTTTCCGTGTAATTAAGTTTATTCATCATGTATATTAAGGGGAAAATGGAGACGCATGATCATCACAGCCCATTTGCCAATGACATCCATCTCTCAAGCGTCGCTTCTGTTTTCCCCAGAACCAACTGCCATGATGGATGCAGGGCCCAGGAGAGCCATCTGGCATGAGGTGCGCTGGGAACTCAGCTCCCCTGCAGGACCGGGGCCTCATCCACCCGGGCGAGATGCTTCTGCAGAAAACCGGCCCTGCCCTCAAGGGGCTCACAGCCTGGCCACGGGGGCAACGCTGACGTCAGTTCACGTTGAGCAATGCTTTCGTTTGCCTTCTTCCAACGGAGTGGTGGCAGTGTTACGACTCGGGGAGGATGAGGAAAGGCCGTGTTGATGTCACATCTCTACCACCCTGGATGTCGCAGTGCCCACTGGCTTTCTCCCTTCCAAGGCGCAGGTGAGCCTTCGCACCGACTCCTTGCGCATAAAGGGAGTCTGATTCACTTGCCAAATTTACTCAACAAATATTTGAGTGCTTACCCCAGGGGCAGACACCGCTCCTGGCCTCTGGGGCCAATGATCCTCGGCTTCCTGAAGCTTACTTGGTGGATGTTTGGGAATAAAAATAAGTGAATGAGCAAGTACACGCGGAACACTTCATTCGTTCGATGAACGCTGAGCGCTGACTGTGGACAGCACCGTGCTGATCACCGATGATTAAGATGGGGTCCAAACGGGGTGTTCTTTGCCCCACGGGGCTTGTATTTCTAGCGGAGAAGGGAGGTATAAATCAAAGAATCACACCAACGAGAGTGTGATTACAAACTGGGATAAAGCGCTTTGAGGGAGGAGAGACATGGTTTTCAAAAGTGGGGCTTGCTCTAGGTGAGGGGAGATTCAGGAAACCAGGAGGGAGGATGCTGAAGCTAAAGCTTGGAGTAGGAGTCTTGCAACAGGTAGGAGAAAAGCGTGGAGTGAGGCGGGTGGAAGCGTGAGGCTCTGCCTGTGAGGATGCCCCAGGCTGCCAGCGTCTGAACACCCAAAGCAAAATGATTTAAATGATAAGGACAGGTTAGTGTCTGGGGTAACAAGAAGTCCAGAGGTAGGTTAATTCAGGGGCTCAGTGACATGCCAAAGACCCAAATTCTTTCTGTATGTTCACTCTGCTTTTCTAAGTGTGGGCTTTTGTTCTCAATGTTATCTCCTCATGGTCACAAAACAGCTGCTGTGGTGCCTCCTCATGCAACAGCATCCAAAGCTAGCAGAGAGGCTTTCCATTCCTCTGACCCCTTTTAACTGTTTTTTTTAATGTTTATTTATCTTAGAGAGAGAGAGAGAGAGAGAGGAAAGAGAGAAAAGAGAGAAAGAGAGAGATAGAGCATGGGTGGGGGAGGAGCAGAGAGAGAGGGAGACACAGAATCCAAAGCAGGCTCCAGGCTCTGAGCTGTCAGCACAGAGCCTGACAAAGGCCTTGAACCCACAAACCATGAGATCATGAGCTGAGCTGAAGTTGGACAGTTAACTGACTGAGTCACCCAGGCGCCCCTCCTCTGACTCTTTTAAAGGGTTGACAAAATCTTTTCCAGATTCCTCCCAGGAGACTTTTCGCTGGTCAGAATTGAATGGATACATTGGTGCCACCGGGATGGAGGTTGATGCTGTGGGGTGAACAAGAACATCCTGGCCAGGAAGTCAGGGGAACCTGAGTTGGAGTCCCCAGTTCTGAAGTCAGTTTGCTGTGTGAGCTTGGATAAGTCTCTTTCCTTCTCTGGGTCCTGCACTCCCAGTCTGAAACACAGGATGATCCCAACCGTCTTTCTATGTGTGAGGTTTTAGGATTCTAAATGGACCCTTGTTATTACATATTGTCTTACATTTTTTTTTTTGAGGGAGAGAGTGGGAGTGGGGGAGAAAGGCAGAGGGAGAGAGAGAGAGAGGAGAGAGAGAGAGAGGAGAGAGAGAGAGGAATCCCAAGCAAGCTCCATGCTCAGTGCAAAGCGTGACACAGGGCTCAATCCCACGACTCTGGGATCATGACCTGAGCCAGAGAAATCAAGAGTTGGACGCTCAAACCGACTGAGCCACCAGGCACTCCATCATATGGTCTTACAATTTATTATTCTGGGTCCCTTGTGGGTGACAGGGCCATGTGATGAGTTATGGCCCAGAATCGAGGGCACGTTCCTTTCTAGGCTGGGGCACTGAGCAGCTGATTGGAAACTCTCAGGATTCTCTTCTCCCTAGTGTGCCGCAGGTAGCATTTAAGGTGGGGACTTAGCCCCATCAACCTGAGTCCCCGACTGACGGTAGTGAGAGCCCCAGCCTCGTGTCAGCATGAGATGGACTTGTGAAGATTTGGGGGTTACTTGTCATCACAGCATCACCTGTCCCATACCTGACTGATGATGATGGTGTAGCAGACACAAAAGGCGAATTAACGGGGGGCCAGGCACTGCGTTAAGCCCTTTGCTTCTATTCTACTACTCGGTCCTCGCAGGCCACCTGGGACGGGACGGGCGACGATTATCATCCTTATTTTCTAATATTTTTTTTAACGTTTTTATTCGTTTTTGAGAGACAGAGAGAGAGCGCGAGGTGGGGGAGGGGCAGAGAGAGAGAGGGAGGCACAGAATCCGAAGCAGGCTCCAGGCTCCGAGGCTGTCGCACAGAGCCCGACGCGGGGCTCGAACCCACAAACTTCGAGATCGTGACCCGAGCCGAAGTCGGACGCTTACCCGACCGAGCCACCCCGGCACCCCTATCATCCTTATTTTCAAGCCAGGCACCAGAGTCTCAGACAGGGAAAGTCAGTAGCTCAAGGTCACAAAACTGGGAATGGGCAGAGCCCAGATGGGGCGCAGGCGTGCCTGACGCTGAGGAATTAATCGCAGCACTGTCCGGATTGATGAAGCTTGGTGGCGCTTTTGCTCGGGGCTAAAGAATGAGCTTGCAGAGCATGGTACGTCTATCAGGCTCGCTCCGGCCCAGCCTTTGCTGCGGAGAGGGCCCCGGCGGGGGATAGTGAGGGAGGAGACCCCCAGTGCGACCCAGGTCTCCGTCTGTGGCCACCCCCTCCCTTCCTTACAGCTTCCTCTGCACCAAGCTCCCCGCGGCCCTGAGCCGGCTCTGCCTTCTAAGAGACCTAATTAAGCCCTGGTGAGGGGGTCGGGAGCCGGCAGGCAGCTCCCTGGTGTAGGGAGATGGGTGGTGGGCAGCTGTGGTGTCCCAGGTAAGGTGGCAGACAGACAACAATGGTAATAATAGCAGCCACCACGGCACCTTCCTAGCCCCTTCGTGAGAGCCCTAGACGGAAAGCGGCCATCATCACAGCTATTATGATGGTGATCGTTAGCCTGGCTCGGGCTGTAATGAGCATTTATGGGGCGTTTTGTCAGTTCACCCTTAAGACCTCACTGAGAGATGAGATCCTTTCCTCCCTGTCACATCCACACCCACCTGCCTTATCATCCCTGAGCTTGAGGGAGGTGGCCCATCTAGCCTTGGCCTCAGGCCGCTTCTTGCTCCATTTCCAGATGGGGAGACTGAGGCCCTCGACAGGCCGTGTCAGGCTGGTCAAGCCTGGATGAGAGGGTTCTGGTATAGGCGAGGGGGCCCTGGTCCCTCTCAGGGCCCCTCAGGGACTGCGGGGGAAGTCTCCCAGGGACGACTGGGGGGGAGCCTGGAGAGAAGCAGGTGTCCCCAGGGGTCACTCTGGGGCTGTGCCGGCCCTGGGCTGCCGGAGGGCACCGGGTCATGGCGGGCCACCGTCCTGCTGACGAAGCAGCCTCGGCGAAGGGCCTGGGAGCCCAGCCCCAAGGTCCGAGTCCCCGACCTGACTCCGGGCAGCCACCGCCTCGGGGAAAGCAGTCTTATTAGCTCAGCCGCCTGCAGGCCCTGGGTGCAGCCGGGGGCGGAAAAGGCCTCATTTACCCCAGCGCTGGACCTTGCACGCGGTGGCCACGCGTGCTCCCCGCGGGGCTCACAGAAGCACAGGGATGCAGCCACACGCGTGCCTCAGGCCCCGGGTAGACCCAGTCACGGGCGCTTCTCCGTTCAGACAGGCCGATGTATACATGGGCACACAAAAGCGCACGCAGACGCATAACTCCAGGGACGCAGCCGCATGCACACGGCTCAGACGCACACCACGCATGCGCGCGCGCACACACACACACACACACACACACACACACACACGCTTCTGGACTTCTGCCCTCCAGGACCGCGGACGATACATTTCTCCGGTGGAAGCTACCCGGCTGTGGGACTCGGTACAGCAGACCTGGGGCGATAAAGCGGGTGTCACTGGCAGGGCCCCCACTGCCTGGCATCGTCTCCATGCCTTGGTGGGTCTCGGGCGAGGGGCACCAGGCCTCTCTAGAAGAACAGGACCCACACTTGCCCATCAGGAACGGGAAGCGAGGATCCCCGAGGGCGGGTGTTGCCGCAGCCGACAGCCAGGCCCGTAGTAACCGTGACTTAGAGCAGATATAACAAGCCCTCGTATTCTTTTAGTGGGCCTCAAAGCGCTATTAAATGGGATATTGAGATAAGGCGGTGGGAGCAGGAAAGGTTAGACACTATTTATTCAGGTTTTCATGGGGCACTAAAATTCCTCCACTGCTGCCTCTCACCCCCTCCCTCATCCCTCCTCTCTCCTCCTCCTCCCCTCCTGCTTACTCCTTCTTTTTCCTATCCTACCCCTCCCTCCTCCGTCTCCTTCTTTCCCCTTCACCCTTCCTCCCCTTCTCCTCCCCTTTCCTTCCCCCATCTCTCCTTCCTCCCCTCCCTCCTCCCTCCTCCCGGCCCACAGCTGGCTCTCCCAGCACACAGGGCTCCTGTGCTGTCTCCCTGGGAGGCGACCTGGGCCTGGGAATAGCCTGGGTTCTGGGCCTGAGGACCCTGGTCTGAATCCACCCCCCCCCCCCCTCCGCCCACTGCAGTCTGCAGACCCACAGGTGAACGGGGCCATGTGCCCGGACAGTGGCAGGGGACCAAGGTGGGGTACTGGCTTCACTACCTCCCTGTCTCCCCAGAGCCCAGCTGGGGCAGGAGGGCCGAGGGACTGTTCACAGCATCCTGACCCCACTTCACACTCCTCTGACTGCAGGGGACCCCACAGCCACCTAGCCCTTTCTCTCCCAGTGTCGGAATCCTGGCCGGGGGGGCTGCCCACACCTCCCTCCGCACGCACATCTCTGTGATGGGAAGCTCATCGCCTCTTGCCTGTTGCCTTGAGGCACAAGTTGACCTTTTGACCAGTTTTCCCCCAGGCGTCCCCCCCAATTCTGGACTTTAAAATCTGGAGGAAACCTTCTTCTTTCCTCCCCTGGAGCTCCCTGGGGGAGGGAAACGTCCAGGAAAGAGTGACGGGGCATCAGTTCCAGGAAGGCAGGGCCCGGGTGATTCTACTCATTGCTGTATCCCCAGCGCTTAGCAGAGGGCCGGTGCTGAGTAGGGGCACCTTGAACGTCTGTGGGAGGGAGGACAGGAACGAAAATCCAGGCTTGGCCTCACCCAGTGCAGAGTATCTGCATTAATTCACTCCAGACCACACCACCACCCTGGGAGGTTGGAACTACCTTCAGGCCCATTTTACAGATGCAGACACTGAGGCCCCACGGAGGAAGAGAAAGGTCCCTGCGGCTAGTATGGAAGGAGCAGGGGTTCAGAGCCCGTGATTTTAACCTGTACGAGGTGAGCAAGCTGGTGGGGAGGGTGATAATGTAACAAGTAGCACATGCTTATTGGTCAGGCGCGGAGTGCTTTTAGAGACCAGCTAGCCTCGGTTTACCATGCCCACAGTAAGGCAGGACTGTGACTCCCATCCCCGCCCACAGATGAGGAGGATGAGGCCCCTAGGGAAGCAGCCTGTCCACTGGGAACCTGTGTGCTATTGATACGGAGGCCACAGGCTCAGATTTAAACATTATTTCATGCCTCCTCCCCCTGCTACTTTGGAAAGACCCTGGGAACTTCACAGAGATGCTGGCTATATAGTCGGTTTTTTTTTTTTTTAAATATAATTTATTGTCAAGTTGGCTAACATACAGTGTATTGGTTTTGGGGGTAAATTCCCGTGATTCATTGCTTCCATCCAACACCCAGTGCTCATCCCAACAGATGCCCCCCTCAATGCCCATCACCCACTTTCCCCTCTCCCCACACCCCCCCATCAACCCTCAGTTTGTTCTCTGTATTAAGAGTCTCTTATGGTTTGCCTCCCTCCCTCTCTGTCTGTAACTATTTTTCCCCTTCCCTTCCCCCGTGGTCTTCTGTTAAGTTTCTCAAGTTCCACATATGAGTGGATAGAGTCGGGTTTGAAGGATGGAAAAGATTCGCTCCCCACCTCCTCTGTCCCCTCCTCCCTCTTCTCTTCCTGCCCCTCCCTCCCCCCTTCCGTCTTCCTTTGTTCCATACTTGAGTGTCCATAGGAGGGTCTCCTGTGTGCCAGGAATGCAGTGATGGACACAAGTCGGCTCCCTGCCCCGGTGGAGCTCCCTTTTTCACCCTCGACAGCCCCGTCTTCATCCCCATTTGACAGATACGGCAACCGAGGCTATGTGCCATGACTTGGGCCAAACCACCCCAGCTGGTCCGAGACGGATGAAGGACCAAAACCCAGCTGCCTGACCTCCAACTCAGTGCTCTGTCTCAGAGGGCTGCTCCCCGGGATCCGAGGTGGGTGCCCCAGAAGGGATGAGGCCCCCAAGCAAGAGCACGCAGAGTGGGCACCCATGAGGCATATGACAGTCCTGGGGGAGAACTGCCGTGGGGGGTCATGGCAAGAAGGAGGAGGATGGAGGGGCAAGGTCATCTCTGCATTTGGAGGGGCCTCAGGACGGGGTCAGCCAACCCTGTGCCTGGTCGTGAGGCCCTACAGCAGACTCCTTTCCAGGTGATGGATTACCCTGATCGGTCTCCACGACCTCCTTCCCTGGAGGCAATTTGCCGAGGGGTTGTGATGGCTAATGGGGCAGGTGGATCTGAGTTCAAACCCTAGTTCTGTCTCTTCCTGGCCGTGTGCTCCTGGGCAAGTGACGTCCCAGCTCGGATTTCTCATCAACAGAGTGGGCATTGATTGCATCACCTTTCCAGTGTTATCCAAGATCTGGGGACGAAGGAGGTAGGCAATGCTATGTAAACTGCGAAGTGCTGTACGAGGTGAGGTTTTGGGCCGTTACCTGTTTCCGTGTCTGTCTTTACCAAAGACTCAGCATCCTGAGAGCAGGGTTGTCGGATTCATCCTGTAAACAGTTGACGCTTCATCAACTGTTGGGTGGAGTATAGTTTTTCGTCTGTTTTGTTTTGGTGTATTCCTTTGGCAGACGGGTAGTGGACTGTGAGCTCCTCTGGCCCCCAGGGATGCTTCAAAGGTGACAATAATTGGTATCATTACTATAACAATAATGACAGCAGCTCATTTTTATTGAGCACTTTCTGTATGCTTGGCTCGTCTGATCTCCTTCTCTGCCTTATGGGCATGTGCTGGTATCATCCCTACGTTTCCGATGAGGAAAGGAGGGCTCAGAGACCTTGTGTTGCTTGTCTAAGGTCACACAGCACATAAGTAGGAGAGTTACGACCAGAGCCCAGGTCTGGGTTTTTCTGACTCCAAAACCAGGCCACCCCAATGACGGGGGGACCCTTGTGTCCGAAGGCTTCTTTCCTTGAGCCTGGGCAGAAGGCAGACTTCCATCCACTATAATACAGTCAATTGCTCCTTTCAAATTACAGTAAATGTTTCCCCCCCTTGAACAATCATTTACCGCAGCTGCAGAAAGAGTGTCCTGTTTACACGCAGAGCCAAAGGAATTCCAATCTGAGTCTAAT
The DNA here is from genome assembly GCF_007474595.2 of Lynx canadensis. Lineage (NCBI taxonomy): Eukaryota > Metazoa > Chordata > Mammalia > Carnivora > Felidae > Lynx > Lynx canadensis. Next base: position 68,475,323 of record NC_044314.2, read on the forward strand.
TATTGATGCTGCAGCTTCTATGGCCTTGGGAAAGGCCTGCCTAATTGCACCAATTAATACCTGCCACTCGTGGGGGCTCTGTCGGGTCTGAGGTTTGCTTTCCTTCCTCCGCGGGGACGCGGACGCGGACAAGGTGGGTCTGTCTGGGCCGCCACCGTGGGTGTGCGCCTGCAGGGCCACGGGCTGGGTGCAGCAGGCGCTTTGTTTTCAGGACAGTGTCATTTGGGGTCGGGCTGCTTTGATGGGGGGCCACGCAGGCACCCCGTCACACCGCACCCTGGCAGGGGCTGCCTCCTGCCCGGAGGGTGAGGGGAGGCTGTGGGGATGGGAATGCCAGATTCCAGTCTCCGTCCTGCTTCTGACCGGCTCTGAGATCCTGGGTGGGGCAGGTGTCCAGCCGGAGCCCTCAGTTTCCCCATGCAGGAAATGGGCCTCACACCTGTCTTCGTGTTACTGCTGGGAGGATGTAACGGATCAAGTTAACACGTCCAATTGCTGTGTGAACTCTAAGCTGGTCAAGAGGCTGAAGGAAATTTTTAAAACCAGAGACATGGGTTGTAGTCCTGGCTGTGGGCCAGTGCCTTACCTTACCTTCCTGGGTCTCAGTCCCCCCAGCTGCAAAATGGGAGTGAGTCCGTCTGCCCTGTTGGGTGCCTGTGTGGAAACCTGGCAATAGTACCCTCGTCTGCGAATACGGAGGCTGTGATTGTCCATGGTGCTGGTAGGCTGGGTGGTGAGTGGCCATGTTGGGAAAGAGAAATTGTGTTGGGGACTAGTTGGGGCCCGCCGGGGTGCTGGGTGGGTGTGAAGAGGCAGGGGACATGTCACAGGTTCCATATGAAACTGACCTGGCTTTGAATTTCACCCCCCAACCCTTCTGAGTCCTGTGGTTTTTGGGTAAAAATAATTACAACAATTGCTCTGTGCTTGCGACGTATCAGTTTCTGCCTCACACACTCCACATGTCTGATCCCATTAAACCCTCAAACTGGGCGCCTGGGTGGCTCGGTCAGTGAGCCGGCCGACTTTGGCTCAGGTCATGATCTCGCGGTCCGTGAGTTCGAGCTCCGCGTCGGGCTCTGTGCTGACGTCTCAGTGCCTGGAGCCTGTTTCCGATTCTGTGTCGTCCCTCTCTCTGACCCTCCCCCGTTCATGCTCTGTCTCTCTCTGTCTCAAAAATAAATAAACTTAAAAAAAAACAACCTCAAGGGTAGGTTGTTTTTTTTTTTTAATACCTTTTTTACAGGATGAGGAATCTGAGGCTCAGAGAGGTAAGGTAAGTTTCCTGAGGTCACCAAGCTAGGGATGGTCAGAGTCAGGAACTGAGATCCAGTTCTCTGTGATTCCAGAGCTGATGCCTGCGGCTGCTATGCCTTACGGCCTCATGTGCCTCACTTTCCCCATCTGTATAGGGGCCAATGTTACCATCTTCCGAGGAAAGATGTTGCCAGGACTGGGCAGGATCAGTTATGCGAGATGTGAGGCCCATGGAGGGGGATTGTTGCTGTGTGTTGGGTGGAGCCACGCAGCCCACGGAAGCCGTGATCCTTCACGATTGTGTGTGGGTTGGGCCACCCTCCCGACGACCTCTCACTTACCCTGATTCCATGAGGCTTGGTGGGAAGTTTGGCGGCTGGCTTCCCAAGAGAGGGAATGGGTGGCCTTGGTGTTTTCTTGTGCTCCCAGCCCTCTTTGCTGGACATTCCCTATCTTTGGTTTTCTCAGAGCCCCTGGGGCCTGTGGTCCCACCTGAACGCGCGGGAGCTGTGTTTCCTGATGTGATACCTGTCGCCATGCATCATGCGCCATCAGTCCCGCAAAGCCGTGACACCAGTGCCTGACGCCACATGATCCACAAAACGATGTGGGTCCCCTGAGGGGTCTTGGGCCTTGACAGGAGCCCTGCGGTCCCCCATCCCCCTTCTGTGCAGAGCCTCTCTGCTGCTTGTTGGCAGAACCTGCAAGGCCCCGAGGGGTGGGCTCCGCCAGCGGGGCCTTGGTTCACAGGGGGATGAGCTTGATGTCCCGGTGCCTGACACATGCCTTGTATGAGGTCCCCAAATTAAAAGAAACAAAGCTCCCTAGTCAAAGGCAGCCTGGGCCTGGTGGGGAGACGTGGCAGGGCTCCTGAGCGCGGTGATGGGCTGATTTCCCCTAATTACCACTGGTTTAATATTTATAGGGTTGACGCCAGAGGGCTGCAAGGGAGGTGTTCAGCTTGAATGGCTGCTGTTGGAGGGGGGCTCTGGTAGGGGCACGGAGCAGGCAAGGGTCTGCCTTCAGGGTCCTGGTTGGCCAGACCCAGCTGGTCTGCCCCTGGTGCCTTCCTGAGGCACAGAGACCATCCCTTCATGTCTCCCTAACTCAGTGATGGGCACCGGGCTCAAACCCTGACAGCCTGGAGATTCTCGTGGCTCAGTAGTTCAAGGTGCGGGGGCGGGGGGGGGGGGTCCAAAATTTGACTTTTTCCCGCTGTGTGCCCTTGGGCAAGTGATCCCACCTCTCTGAGCCTTAGCTCCTTGGGAAAATGGTGGTAATGATATGCCTCCCTCCTGTGGTTGTTGTGGAAATCCAGTAAGGTAAAACATGCAAGGTGTTTAAGACAGTGCCTGGCACACAGTTGTGCTCAAAAGATAGTAGCCAGGGGCACCTGGGTGGCTCAGTCAGTTGAGCGTCCAACTTCGGCTCAGGTCATGACCTTGCAGTCCACGAGTTCGAGCCCCACATTGCGTTCACTGCTGTCAGCCTGTCAGCACAGAGCCCACTTTGGATCCTCTGTCCCCCTCTCTGCTCCCCCCCACTTGTCCTCTCCCCCCAAATAAGTAAATATTAAAAAAAATAGTAGCCATTTCTATGATTTATAGATATTACTTTTAGGGGTTGAATTCTACTGTATTAGTTAGCTATGGACTCAGCGATGCTGCGTAACAAAACAGCCCCAAACCTGGTGGCCTAAAACAGCGATTTTTTACTCCCACAGATCTCTGGGAAGACTGAGGATGGTTCTCTGTCTGCATGGCTCTCTCCTCCTGTCGGGGCCAGCACTGGCCCCTGGGTGTCATGCTCTTGGCAATGGCGTGCGAGATTATTGCCTACCCTTTCTCTGACCTTCCTGTGAGACGGACACGATTATTTCCATTTTCCCCAAAGGGAGACTGAGATTCAAGATAGGAAGCCACAAATGGTGGAGCTCAGGTCTGAACATTTCAAAGACCGTGTTCTTCTCCAGATTCTAAGTCTTCCAGGCTCTTGTAACTAACAAGCAAATGACAAGTTACAGATTGGAACACAAGTCTTTTTTTGTTTTTTAAGTTTATTTATTTATTTTGAGAGACACAGAGACAGTGTATGTGGGGGGGGGCAGAGAGCGAGAGAATCCCAAGCAGGCTCCACGCTCTCAGCGCAGAGCCCAATGCGGGGCTTGAACCCGTGAAACTGGGAGATCATGACCTGAGCCGGAACCAAGAGTCGGACGCATAGCCAGCCGAGCCACCCAGGCGGCCCTGGAACACGGGTCTTTTAATTTCTTGCCAGCACACCTCTCACCTGATGTTTCCTCTGCCTGCCCTGGTTTCTTTCTCTTCTCTCTTCCTCTCTTGGTCTTTCCAGAGCCAGGCTCTATGTCCATCAAAGCACTAGGTGTTCAGTAAACGATAATAAATCATAGGTGGTGTGAATGAAGGTGGCACTGTCCCCATTTTAAGGATGGGGAAGCAGGTTGCAGGGAAGTGGTGCCTCTTGCCTGGGTCACAGAGCCGGAAATGGTTTTGTAGAACCAACAGCCGAGAACCAAGAGTCAATACTTGAGGGCTGGGCTGCCCAGCATCAAACCTGGAGTTTTTTGTGTTTTTGCAACGCGGAGGTGCTCAGAAGGATTGCTGCTGTGTGTTGGGTGAGGATCTGTCTGACAGCCTCTGGCCTCCCTTTCTTCTCCTGCTCCCTGCACCCCCGGCTCCTCATCTGCCCTGGGTGTCGCACCCAGCAGGCTGCCCTGCGCCCACCCACACCTTTCCCTCTTCGACGACAACATTGCTTCTGGACTTACCGGGAAACAGGAGCTCATCTCACGGGCCAATGTGAGCGCGCCCCCTTGCGGTGTGGGGCGGGGGAGGGTAGCTCTCGACGCCTCTTCTCCTGACCCCTCTGGGCTCGCCGGGGTGGACACTCCCTCGGACTTTCCGAGCCTCAGTCTCCTCATCGGCGAAATGGGGGCGTGTCATGCACACATCAAGGCTGCTGTCAATATCACACGCGCGCTTCCATCCGGTCTTAGCACGGTACCTGGCAAAGAGTAAGCGCTCAATAAATGTAAGCTATTGTTACTGTCAGTTGGGCCCTGCCATATTTTTTTTTTTTTTTTCATTTTGAGGAAATAATGAAAAAAGCTTGAAAATTATGGAAGCCAGCGACTTAGGATCCTGCGCCATCCTTCTACAGACGGGGAAATTATGTAAACTCCATCACAGACTCCAGGAGAGCAGGGGAGGAAGGGGGAGAGATTCTGCAGGGTTCCGGCTGTTGCCAAGGAGGGGTGAGGAGGGGGTCGGCTCGCAGTGGTGACTGTTCTGCCCAATGCCCTAATTTTATAGTCCAAAGGCTTGGAAGGGCCCCGGGTGTCACTGCGTCCGCGCGGCTGCTGCGGAGGGGCTGAGGCCCCTCTCAGGCTGGAAGCTTCTCAGCTCCTTCTCTGCCCCCGGGACTCAGATCTTGGGGCTGCAGTTGAGGCTCTGTGGGGTGTCCCAGAGAATAGCAGCAATGCTCTCCCTGCGTGGGGAGAGAGCGAAAGAGCTGCCAAAGCAATTCTCAGTGAAATCCCCGGGGATTTGTGTCAAGGACAAAATAGTGTGTCCCATGGGTAAATATAGTTAACACAGCTGCAAAACAGAATTTATTTCTTGTTTGAGATATCATTTTTAAAGTATGGCATAGGGGAAGCTTTAAAAATGAAATTATAGCCGGCAATAAAAAACCTCATAGGCACTGTATTCAAATTATGCTACAGTAATAGGCCAAGTTCATAAATAAACATCTCTGGTTAACCCTTTCCTGAACCGGGTGGGCAGACCCACTGGGACCCAGCTGGGAGAGGTGGTTTTCACCCGGGTGGGAGGAGACAGGATCACCTTCCATGTGCCCCTCCCTTAGCTCCCCCCACCACCCTGCATCCCAGACTTCTCCACCGGTCTCCCCATTCAGGTGTTAAATATCCACAGATGATTCTGCCCAAGTTGAGGTGCTTGGGTATGTCTAGTGGGTTTGCAGAAATGCACCCACACAGACTCCTGAGCCGGGAGTATTTTAGGGTCTGAATTAGGTATGTTCCTCCCAAAGCTCCACCTCCTCTGAAGAATTATATTTATTATATTTATTGTATTATATTATATTACTATTCTCTTTCTCATTACACTTCAGTACAGTGGTTCTTTAAAATTTTTTTTAATGTTTATTTATTTTGAGAGAGAGGGAGGGAGGGAGGGAGGGGCAGAGAGAGAGAACACAGAATCTGAAGCAGGATCCATCCAGGCCCCGAGCTGTCAGCACAGAGCCCAACGCGGGGCTCGAACTCATGAATGGTGAGATCCTGACCTGAGCCGAAGTCGACGCTTAACCGACTGAGCCACCAGGCGCCCCCAGTACAGTGGCTCTAACCACTACTGGGGGCAGCGAACATATGGCCATGTCTGGAGGCAGTTTTGGTTGATGAAATTGGCAAGTGCCTCTGGCATCGGGTCCATGAGGTCTGGCATGGCCCCAGCTGAATCCTACAAGGCACAGGACGGCCCCCACCACAAAGAACAGCCCAGCCCTGGGGCGCCTGGGTGGCTCCGTCGGTTAAGCATCCATCTCTTGGTGTCCGCTCAGGTTGTGACCTCACGGCTTCGTGGGTTCAAGCCCTGAGTCGGATTCTGCGCTGGCAGCAGGAAGCCTGCTTGGGATTCGCTCCCTCTCCCTCTCTTTCTGTCCCTCCCCTACTCGAGCTGTCTCTGTCTCTCTCAAAATAAATACATAAACTTACGAAAAAAAAAAAAAAAAAAGAATGGTCCGGCCCCAAATGTCCATAGTGGTGAGATGGAGAAACCCAGCTTTACTGCAATTCCTGGTTCCCTTTAGGGATTTGCTACAATGTTGAATGAGTGAATGGAACCTCCCGCCATCCCATCTTTCCCTGATGGACTCTGCCCTGTCCTTTTGTTCTAGCTTAGAGGTTGCTTTCTGCAGGGACGCCTCCTGGGGGACCCCCTACCCCAAGGTTTCTGACCTGCCCCTTCCCACTAGACATTCCCGTGGTACCCCTTGTTCCTCATCCTTGGATTTCCTTATTCATCGTTCACATCTGCGGTCAAATGTCACCGCCTCAAAGCAGCCACAGGACTGCCTTTGCTAAAGTGACCTCCCTCTTGTCAGTGTCTCTTCACCTGCTCCTTGCCATCGCAGCATTTATCAGTAGCTGAAATCATCTCGTATGTTACAGGCTGGGACTTGGCCACCACTGGGTCCTGCGTGCTGGGCCTATAGCCCCCGGAGCACCTCTGAATGCATTCAGCAGGGGTCAGAGGAAGGGAAAGCCGCTCCTGCCTGAGACCTCCCCTCTCCTTCCCTGGAATCCTCCCGAATCTCCTTTCTTGGGAAAGGACAGCGTCCTGGGACTGAGAGGCCTCTGGTTCCCCTCTGTGCTCTACTGTAACTTGCTGGGAGAACCTGGCAAGTCACTGCCCTCCCTTCTCTGCAAAATGAAGGTGCTGCTGTCCATCCCTGCTTTGTAACTGGGGTGTGCGTGTGTGTGCGTGTGTGTGTGTGTGTGTGTGTGTGTGTGTGTGTGGTGTCAGAATCACCTCCTGGGGCTTTCCTAAGAGACAAAGCCGGGCTCCAGACCTGTGGATCCCTGTTCTCGGTGAGAGCTGTGCCCTGCTCTGTGCTTTTGGGAAAACTCCCTAGGTCATCTGGATTCAGGGCATGGTTAAGGAGCCAGCAAACGGAGGGGGGGGGGTGGCCCTCTGGAGCCCCTCTGGCCCCGGCATCTGACATCTCCATGATTTTAAGGTGCCCAGCCTGGGCCATTTATCTGAGCGACCTGCTCCCCAAGCTCCCCTGGCACTTTTGCTAATTTAATAGCATTTAATTTAATTTTGAAATGATTTTTTAAAAAAGGCTGGTGCTGCAGAAGGCCCCAGCCACTTCATCCCTCTTTCTCACTAAGACTGAAAATACGTTTTGTGGCTGAAGCCAGGCTTCTGGCCACAGATGTCCCTTGGCGGGCCCACAGCCTTTTTGCTAAAAATGCTGAGTTTGCTCTCTACCCATTGGGCATAATTACCTTTCTCCTCTCCAGGGCCCCCTGCGTGTTCTAACCTGAGGAGGAAAGGAAGGGCTGGAAAGCCAGACCAAGTTAGAGCCTGACTCATGAGCTCTGTCTCAGACAAAGAGATCAGCATAACCCAACACACGTGCCACACACACAAGTGCACGCGCACACACACACGTGCAGGTGCACACGCACACACACCTTTTTTCATATTCTTTAGGGCTGAGTGGCCACAGCTGGGGGCTACATTTGGCTCTGGGCTCTCTTGAACTTTCCAGATTTTCTTTTTGCCTGGACTCTTTCTGACTTTCTTGGGCTTTCTCCCAGGGATATGCCACATCCATTTCTTTGCTCCTTTTAATTATTTTTGGTTCTGTTATTTAAACCCACCTTTACGTGCTCGATCATTATAACTCAGCCTAGATTCATCTATTCGGGGATTAATTAATTTTTATCAAGCATCTCCCCTGTGGCCAAGGTGAAGACAGATGCAGGGTGAGCCACAGACTTGACCCTGTCCTCAGGAATGAAAGAGCCTGCCTAGGAGGAGAGACAGATGAAGCGGGGAAGGTTGTTAGGGATAAAGATGGGGAGGGAATGTGGGGACAGGGGATGGGCAGGTGACCCTGGAAGTCTTGGGGGAAGTACCTCCAAGAGCATAATTACACTCTTTGTCAGGACGGCCAACCTTACATGAAAAGACAGAATGGGGAAGGTGACGGAATTTCGCTACACGTCCTGACAAGTGGAGCTTTCCCTTCTGTGGAAGACGTTGTTAGCTGCTCCCCAAATCTGTTTGCTCTTCCTCCAGGTCACACAGCTCAGACCCCTCCCCCAGCCTCCCTCACAGTTGGCACAACCATAAGACCAAGCATCCGTCAAATGTGAGCGGAGCGATGTACTTCACAGCCGGACCCTCCCAGGCGTGACCCTTCCTGCTCTTTCCTTTCCCACTGATGGAACTCAGGGAGCTAGACATCCCACGCTGAGGGTGGAGGGAGCCACGATACAGCAAGTACCTGGGTCTCTGCTATCTCTTGGAGGGAAGTCACCCTGGAGAGTTGCCCGACCGCAACTGTCTTCCCTGGACTTTGCAAGAGCTAGAAATAGCCGCCATCGTTGGGCCATTGCACGCTTTTGGGTTTGTTTGTTACATCATGTCTGCAAATTAAGTTTTGTTGAAACACAGTCTCTGGTTGCTTTCATGCTGTAGCAGCAGAGTTGAGTAGTTGGGGTAGAGACGGTATGGTCTAGAAAGTCTAAACTATTTACTATCTGGACCTTTATAGAAAGTATTTGTAGACCCTGGCCTTAATGAATACACCAAGCGTCTGGCCAGAGCCAGAAGTGGTCTAGATTTCTGTCTTGCTCCCCAATAGGGGTTTCTTTGAAGATACCAGTCCTGGATGCCATGGCTTTCTGCCCTGGCTTAGTTCTGGTTTCTTTCGCCATTTTGACTCCTTTCCTAGGAAGCAACTAGGTTTTGTGCATTGGACCCAGAGGCAGAAAGAATGGTTAAAGGATGATCATTCTTCAACCTTCTCAACTGTTAGTGCTGACCTTCTTAATCATCTAGACGAACTCCTGAATGTTCAGAGAGAGGGCAGTAGATTTTCCCAGGGTCACCCAGCCAGCGAGTGGCTGAGAGGTCTTGCAGAGGAAGCTGGGGGGGGGGGGGCAAATGAACTGCTTCCCAGTTGAAAACAGCTAATGTTTATTGAGCGCTTGCTATGGGCTAGGTGCACACTGACTCCCTCCAGCAAACCCCAAGGTCTACACTGCTACTTTTGTCGTCACTCCCATTGTACAGAGGGAGAAACTGAGGCACAGAGGGGGTTAACTTGCCCAACGTCCGTCCACTCTTTTGGTGAAGTTAAGATTTGAACACAGCAATGTGGGCTCAGAGTCCATGTTCTTGCCCATGGCGCCATACTGGGTCTATCATCCTTGCCTTCATTGAGTCTTGAAACCTTCCCCTGATCAGCAGCGATGGGAAGAGAAGACAGAGGTATGCAGGGTGGTTCTTCCCTAGCCCTTTCCCTCCCATCCCAGCTCCCTCTGATCCTCAAAGCCTAGAATGCTTCATCAATTTTGTTTGCATATCCAACTTGAGACACTGTCATTTCATTAACTCAAGTGAGGGGCTCTTCATACAAGACTGAGCTTCCATAATTCTCTTTAAAGTTACGGAGAAATGTATGCTTAATTTATTTGCATATGAAAAATAGGGTCTAATTAGTTTGATTGATTATTATTTTAACCCTAATGGCATTTTGAGTATCTGTCCCAACTAATAGCAAGTGTATCGCTAATAAATCATTGAATTTTTACGGCATGGTCTATTGAGCTGGCTTATGAAATATATTTTATTAATATCCCGGAATGTATTGAAACTGATACAAGTCAAACATCAGCTCATTTATTAAACTGTTTAAATGTCAGTTTTATACAAGAGTAATAATACAGGAAATATGTTCGTTCAGGAGACATCAGTAGGCCACGGGTCCTCAAAATATTAGTTATCTTGGAAAAATATATTATGGAAATAAAAGTCCAATTATGTCATTTATTGCATTAAATAAATCTATATTGACTAACATAAATGTTGCACATTAGCAGATGCACTTTCTTTGAAACTTTTTAATTCTCCAGGATTGCGCTCAAGGGCACAGGGGAGTCTGGGTCGGGGTCAGTTCTCATTGTGGTCTGAGGCTGTGCTGTGCACGAAAGGTCCCCAGGATATCCTTCCTGAAGGGTTTTGCTTCTAGGACATTCCCAAGGACTGGAGTTTGGATCACTGTATTTCCGGGAGCATGATGTCATTCATGTGACCCTCTCTTCATTTGTTCATCTGGTGAGTACTTCTGGGTGCACACCCTGTGTCGTGTGCTGCTCCGTGGGGGCACTGTGGTGCACCAGAAAGGTGGGACCCTGCTTCCGTGGAGGTGACATTCTAGTGGGGGTAAAATGAAGAGAGAAGCCTCTTTCTCTGCCTCTACAGCACATACCGACCAAAGGAAAAAACAGCGTTGTTGTTTTTTCCTATCACTCGCAGCACCTCTGACCCCCCGTGTGGGTTTTTTCCTACCCCAACCAGTTTTCTGTCTGGACACCAACTGGGAGTCCTATCACTCAGCTCTAATATGAACTATGTGGGCTAGGGCAGACTCCACTGGTGAAGGGCTCAGTGCCACAAGACTGGCCCCGGGTCCGGACACCCATCCTGAGTCCCCCGCGTTTCTGATTGACCAGCTGCACGTCTGGGCTTCCCATGAGCCCCCTTCCTCACGTTTGATAATTTTCTAGAGAACGCAGAATGCAGGAAAGCACTTTACTTATATTATCTCTTTGTTATAAAGGATACAACTCACGAACAGCTAAGTGGAGGAGAATCATGGGGCCAGGCATGGAAGAGGGGGGCAGAGACCCCATGCCTTCTCTGGGCTCACCACCCTCCTAGCACCTATTTGCTGGTGACCTGTTCAGCGACCTGGAAGCTCTCAGAACCCCACTCTTGAGAGTTTTTCATAGAAAGCTTCGCTACTTAGGCACAATTGATTAAATCATTGACCATTGGTGATTGAACTCCACCTCCAGCCCTTCTCCCCTCCTCAGAGGTTGGGGGTGGGACCAAAAGTGCCAACCTTCTGATCACGTGATTTGCCCCCTGGCAACCAGCACCCCCTCCCCCTCCCCCCCAGGGCCTCCCAAAAGTCACCTCATTAGCATACACTCAGGTAGGGTTGAAAGGGACTTATGAATAACAAAAGACACTCCCATCACTCACAAAATTCCAAGGGTTTTAGTCGCTCTGTGCCAGGAGCTGGGAACAAAGACCAAATATATATTTCTTTCTTTTTTTTTTTTTCAACGTTTATTTATTTTGGGACAGAGAGAGACAGAGCATGAACGGGGGAGGGGCAGAGAGAGAGGGAGACACAGAATCGGAAACAGGCTCCAGGCTCTGAGCCATCAGCCCAGAGCCCGACGCGGGGCTCGAACTCACAGACCGCGAGATCGTGACCTGGCTGAAGTCGGACGCTTAACCGACTGCGCCACCCAGGCGCCCCTAATATTTCTTATTATAGCACGTCACCGGGGGAGACACGAAAGAAGAAATGAGATAATTTCAAGTGCTGGTCCCTGCTCTGAAGGGAATAATGCAGGCTGTTGGGGTGGGGTATGCCCTGGGTGAGGCTCCTTTAGATGGGAAAGTTGGGGACAAGGGCAAGAAGAAGATAGGCAGGTCAAACAGCCTGAGGCAGTGACCTCCAGGTGGAAGGGTCAGCAGGTGCCAAGGCTCGAAGTTAGAGTGAACTTGGCCTGTTGAAAGGATGGAGTGAGAGTTGGTGGGGCTGGAGCTAGGAGGGGGAATGGACAAGTGGGGATCCCCAGCTTACGAAGGGCCTCCCAGTCCAAGAAGAGGAGTATGGGTCTAATTCACTGAGTGATGAATACCCTGGGGTTGTTAGACTCAGGAGGGGCGGTGGGGGGTGGGGTGGGGAGATGGTCAGATTTATATTTTGCCAAGGTCACTAGGGTGCTGGGGGGACTGCAGGGGCCCAGGTTGGCCGTGGGGACACAAGCAGGAGCGGGTGCAGTCATTAAGGGCAGGACAGGGGGGAGGAGAGAAGCGGAAGCTTCAGGATGGATGTAGAGGTCGAGCTGACAGGATACCCTGATGGATTAGATACCTAGAGACGGGGAGAGAGGAACCAAGGACGATTCCAGTGTTTGATCCGAGCATCTGGGTACCATTTACCGTGCTGGGGAGGAGGTCACGGGAAGGAATGGTTTGAGTAGCAACGTCAAGAGGGCATTTATCATCACATCAGGGTTGGAGGGCCAGCATGAATCATCGAGTCCGGTGGCGGTTCCCCCAAATTAGGCTGGATCAGAGTCACCAAGCCTGCTCGTTGCCATCAGGAGTCCTGGACCTTGTCTCCAGAGACTCAGATTCTGCAAGCCTGGGGTGGGGTGCAGCCATGAGGGTTTTTTGTTTTTCTTGTTTTTGCTAACCCCTGGTGATTCCAATCCAGTCCCCTCATTTTTCAGAGGAGGACACTGAGGCCAGGGGAGGAGACAGGAGATGCAAATTGGTGGCATGAACTACGATGCAAACCTGGGAATCCTTGGCTCTTCCCATGGCTGGGGCTGTTTTTGTCCCTATGAAAGGAGCCCCAAGGCATATTCGAGTGCCCTGGGTAGGCGAAGCCCAGACATTCCAGCTCAGCCAAGCTCAGAAATGTTCAGGAGATAGGTGAGGTGTAGGAAGTTTTGGAGTTAGGAAGAGGGAGCAGGGAACGGTTTAGCTCTTGCCATCTTGCTGGGCAACCTTGGGTAGTTCACGTAACCTCTCTGTTCCTTGGCTTCTCCACGTGTAATTGGACATAAGAATGATGCCTTCTTCATAGGATGCTATAAGGACCAAATGAGATTCTCACGTGAAAGGCTTAGCACAGCGCCTGACACATGGTAAACCCTAAAAAGACATCAGCTGTAATCTGAATACAAATTCTATGAATCCCTCAGGCGGTAACCTGGAGAGGCAGTCAGAGCAGTAATAGGTAAGTGTGCAGACGTGGGGATCAGACAAACCTGGGTTCAAATCCCACTTCTTTGCTCTGGGAGCCTGGGCGGACTCTCTGAGCCTCTGTCTCCTCAGCTGTAAAACAAGAGGGCAGGAGTTATAATACCCACGTGGAGGGGTGGTTTGTGGATTTGAGAAAAAGGTGCAGGGAATTTTCTGGCTCGGAGCCTGGTGTTTAAGGACTGGGAGTTATCGGAGTTATTATGCCAATTTCAACTCACTGACCCAAATCCCAGACAATTGTATTTCCTTCAGAAGCTGCCACCTGCCGCCTGGGGTCTGCCAGTGGGTGGTCTTGGAGGAGAGTCTGGCGGCTCCTCCAGTGCTGTGTGACCTTGAGCGAGCCCCTCACCCTCTCTGGCCCCTGTTGCCTCATGTGTGAAATGAGCAGGCTGGTCTAGTTAATCTCCAAGGTCTTTTTCACAGCCTTTAAAAAAAATCGATGATTGTAACGGTCTGTGATTAGTGAGAAACCATCTGCCCCAGGCAAAGACCAGACCCTCCCCAACCTTTGGGGGGGGGGGGGGGGGGGGGGGGGGGTGGGGGGAGGGGAGGGAATCAAACAATAAGCAGTCCGCTTAGCAAATTGCCACCTCACAGGCCTTAAAAACGAATATCTGCTTTTGTATCAGCCTTGATTGAAATTCTTATGCTATGGCGGCCGTCCCTGCCATCAATGCCTTAATTAGAAATTAGGACAGTCACATTGGCATAAATTAAATCAGACTAAAGATGATTAACAAAGTAATGCAAGAAATCATTAAATTAAACCATTGTGCCAAGTCCTCTGCTGATCTATCACAAATTTGGGCTGCTAATGAGGTCTTAATTAGTAAGTTAGGTCGAAATAATTCATATCATTCACTTCAAGACAGCCCTCTTTCTTTCTTTCTTGCTTTTTTTTTTTTTTTTTCTCTTTCTGAAATCGACCCACCAATTCAAATTTATCCATGGCTGCGGAAGGGGGTGGCGACCAATCAAGAAATAACAGCGTTCCTTGGATTATCAAACCAGCTTGGCACCGAATGTGGGCGTTGGGGAGCCGGTTCTGACGTCAGATTTGCCTGAAGGGGGCAGAAGCGCTGAGCTCCTTGGATGCAGGAAGAATGATAAGAAGGAAGAAACGTCCAGAAGGCTGTCCCCTCATGACAGAGAGGGGAAAACTGAGGCCCCGATCAGGGACGCCACACAGGTGGGTTTGGGCGGGGGGGGGGGCGGGGGTGGGGGGGAGGCATGGTGTCCTGAGTCAGGATTGGCTCTTCTTTTCATTGCTTGGTGATGTCTCTTGTTTGTCGCGGAGGGGAAGGAGGCAGGTCCCTGAAATGGTCAGCGCTATGGAAACCAGTTGGTAGGAGGCCCTGCTCCGGTTGGGTAGAGCCTGGCATCTTCTTGGTCTGCCAAAGCACCGCTCCAGCGCTGGCTTCCAAGAATAATGTCAGTTATCGGAACAGCGAGCATTTACTGGGCACCACGACATGCTAGTGTCTGTGCTCAGTGCTTCCCACAACTCTCCTCGTTTCACTTGCAGAAAGTAGCAAGCATTGTTGGGTTCCCCATGTTAACTTACAAGGGAGCTGAGGCTCGAGAGGCGAGCTAGTTTGCTCTAGGTCACACAGCCAGTAGAGAGACAGAGCTGGATTTGACTCTGATGTACCAGGTGTATGAATGCTTAACTGCTTGCCTTCCATGTCTCCATAAATAACCACATGGATGGCAGGGCGGCTGGCTGGGCAGTGCTTGGGCAGGTGGTAGCAGCTGTTGGAAGGGTGAGCGGGAAGAACAAGCCGGCCGTGCAGATGAACGTGTTGATTTGGCAGGGGTGGGGCTTTTGGAAGGAAGACCGTGGCTTCGGGCTCGGGCAGGTGTGAGGTTGACACCTGGCTCCCCAAACTCCTAGTAGCCATGTGTTCTTGAGCCAATTGCTCCCCTGTCTGAGCCTCAGTTTCCTCATCGGTAATATGGGACAATTAATGCTATACGAGGATTTGTGCGACTTCAACGGGATCACGTTGAGAAATGCGCCTTGTGCAGTTAGGTGTTTTGATAAATGGTTCCCTTCTCCTCCCGTTCTCAATGGTCGTCTGGTGATTCAGCGACTTTTGCTGTTTAATAAGTATGAAACTCAGTGGCTTGAAACCAAGAATGGCTTATTACTTATTTATTTATAAAATTTTATTTATTTATTTGAGAGAGAGCGTGACGGAGGAGTACAGAGAGAGAGGGAGAGAGAGAAAATCCCAAACAGCCCTGTGCTGTCAGCACGGAGCCCGATGTGGGACTCGAACTCATGGACTGTGAGGCATGACCTGAGCCGAAATCAAGAGTCAGATGCTTAACCGACTGTATTTATTTGTTTGTTTATTTATTTATTAAAGTAGCTTCACTTCTGGCATGAGCCCAAGGCAGGGCTTGAAACTCAGACCCTGGGATCAAGACCCAAGCTTGAGATCGAGTGTGGACGCTCAACTGACTGAGCCACCCAGACACCCCAAGAATGGCTTATTTAACTCAGGATCCCGTGAGTTGGCCATTTGAGCTCTACTGGGAGGTTCTTCTGCTGGGTCTTCTCTGGGTTTCCCACAGGAGCTGGTGGCCATTGGCTGCTGGGGACAGGAGGCTCCACCATTGTGGGCTGGTTGGCCGCTGGCTGGGGTGACCGGGGGTAATGCAGCCACGAGTCTCTCATTTTCCAGAAGGCAAGTTTGAGCTTGCACTGTTGGTGGCAAAAGGGCTATCCAGCAAGGGGGGCTAACCCTACGGCCCAAGCTTTTCTCAGGCTTCTCCCTGCATCCCATTTAGTTAAGTCTCGTCAGTTGTTGTAGACTGAATTTACGTCCCTACTCCTTCCTCAGATGTCCAGGTCTGCATCCCTGGAGTTTATGAAAATGTTACCTTATTATTTGCAGAAGGACTCTGCAGATGTGATTAAGCTCAGGACCTTGAGATGGGGAGGATTATCCTAAATCATGGGGTCTTTATAAGAAGGAAGCAGAGGGGTCCTGCAGAAGACAAGAAAGTCATATGATGTTGGAAGCAGAGATTCGGACGACAGCCTTTGAGGATGGAGGGAGAGGCCACACGCCAAGGAATACAGGTGGCTGTGGGAAGCTGAAAAAGGCAGACATGGGTTCTCCCTAGGCAGCCACAGAGCTGCCTAGTGGGGGTGTCCGGGACTGAGCTCTGGTCTCCTGGACCTTCAGCAGGAACCAGCCCCGCCAACCCTTCGGCTTCTGTCCTTAAGGTTTGCCTTGGACTTCTGACGTCTGAGAAATGTGTAAGAGGACAGAATGCGTCGTTTTAAGCCACTGAGTTTGCGGTAATTTACAAACCTTGAGCAACCCCGGGAAGCTAAATGTGTTGCCCAGAGCAGTCACGTGGCCCAGCCCAGATTCCCGGGGTGGGAAATGGACCCCGTCTCTTGATGGAAGCTGCCAAGTCCTTCAGAAAGGTGTGCGTATAGGGATGGGAAGAATATTGGTCATATTTACAGTCTACGTGAATATATCACTTCACCGCGGTGATTTTAAAAGAATAATAGTAATACGAACATGATAATATTCTTAATAACACAACACATATAATAATAATCATAATTGTAATGTATATTTATTATTTTTTAAAAATTTAATATTTATTTTGAGAGAGAGAGAGAGCATGAGTGGGGGACAGGCAGAGAGAGAGAGGGAGACACAGAATCCGAAGCAGGCTCTAAGCTCTGAGCTATCAGTGCACAGCCTGACGTGGGGCTCAAACTCATGAACTGCGAGATCATGACCTGAGCTGAGGTCAGAGGCTTAACCGACTGAGCCACCCAGGTGCCCCAGATTATTTTTATTATTAAATTTTTTTAAATGTTTATTTTGAGAGAGAGAGAGAGTGCAGGGGGAAGGGCAGAGAGGGGGGGAGAGAGAGAGAATCCCAAGTAGGCTCCACACTGTCAGCACAGAGCCCAACGTGGGGCTTGAACTCACGAATCATGAGATCATGACCTGAGCCAAAATCAAGTGTCGGACACTTAACTGAATGAGCCCCAGGGGCTCCTATAATGTATATTCAGTGGGCACTTTCTAGAAGCAAGCAGCGTCAAGCACCTGGCATACCTTACTTTTCTTCTTCTTCTTCTCTTTTTTTTTTTAGCTGTGGGTAAAATAGGTTGCATAAAATTATTTCTCTTAAAAATTTTTTTTTCAACGTTTATTTATTTTTTGGGACAGAGAGAGACAGAGCATGAACAGGGGAGGGGCAGAGAGAGAGGGAGACACAGAATCGGAGAAACAGGCTCCAGGCCTGACGCGGGGCTCGAACTCACGGACCGCGAGATTGTGACCTGGCTGAAGTCGGACGTTTAATCGACTGTGCCACCCAGGCGCCCCGCATAAAATATTTCAACCACGTTTAGGTGCGTCGTGCAGGGACATTAAGTCCATTCGTCGTGTGGTGCAACCATCACCACTTTCTATTTCCAGAACTTCTTCATCGTGCTGACAGAACTCTGACCGCCTAAGCAGTGACTCCCCATTCCCTCCTGGAACCCCTGTTCTACTTTCTGTGTCCATGAATTTGCGCATTGCAGGTCCATATAGAAATGGAATCATACACTATTTGTCCTTCGGTGTCTGGCTTATGTCACTTAGCGTGATGCCTTCAAGAGCCATCCATGCTGCCGTTAGCACGTGTCAGGATTGAATCCTTACAGCAGCCCTGTGAGGCCATCGAGCTCGCTGGTGGGGGTGTCCGGGGCTGAGCTCTGATCTCCTGGACTCCGAGGGGACATGTTGACCACATTTTACTTCTCTGTCTTGCCTCTCACAGCAGGTGCTGGCGTCCCGGGTCTCAGTACCCACAGCCCAATCATAGCTCAGTGCAGGGCCCCACCCCCTCCTCCCCACCGCTCTGCCCAGAGTCATTCATTTATTTCGCACAGTCAGGATGGCTCCCCACCCCGCCAGGGCCAAAACAATCACTTCTCCATTGATTCTGCATCAATTAATTAAAAATCTATCTAACCGCTCCACAGTTTGATGGACTTGGAGGGTTTGGAAGGGGATAAATAAATGAATCCTGGGGTGGGGGTGGAAGTGAGGGCCTGGGGAAGGGAGCAGGTGGGGAGGCTCAGCTCTGGGGTGTACAAATTGTAGGAGACCCTCTACAGGGGGCAGGGGCCCAGACCTGGTGGTTGTATTAGTGGTAATATATATATATGTGTGTGTGTGTGTGTGTGGTATATATATATATTTTTTTTTTGTTTGTTTTTTTAAGTAGGCTTAATGTCCAGCATGGAGCCCAATGCAGGGGTTGAACTCACAACCCTGAGATCAAGAACTGAGCTGAGATCGAGTCTGACGCTTCACCGACTGAGCCACCCAGGTGCCCCATTAGTAGTATTCTTCTTTTTAAAAAAATTTTTTAACGTTTATTCATTTCTGAGAGACAGAAGAAAGAGACAGAGCAATGAGCGGGGAAGGGGCAGGGAAGAGAGGGAGACACAGAATCGGAAACAGGCTCCAGGCTCTGAGCTGTCAGCACAGAGCCCGACGTGGGGCTCGAACTCACCAAACCGCAAGATCGTGACCCGAGCCGAAGTCGGACGCTCAACCGACTGAGCCACCCAGGCGCCCCCCCCCATTAGTAGTATTCTCAATGATAGTTACATTTGATTGAGGCGCGTGCACTTCACAAATGCTCCACATACATTATCCCGTTAAAAAGCCCTCTCAGCGGCTCTGTGAACTAGATGAGGCTCAGAGACGTCGAACGATTTGTCTGGGGCCACACAGCTAGAATGTCGGGAGAGAATCTTGTTTCTCGGTCCTTTCGTACCTCTCACTTGGTGAGTATTTTCTGACTTGCCCAGTGTGGGACTCTGAGGGAAAAAGGCATGGGGCCAGGTTCTGTGCCTTGGAGGGAGTCTGGGGAATTGTCTCCGAGGAGGTAGGCTTGGGCACAGGCCCCCTGGGATGTTATTTCAAGCTGGAGGGGACTTTACCAGATCCTTTGCTTTGATGGCTTTCAGACTATTTTTAGCCTTGCGGAACCAGTGTTGAAGTGAAGTCTCATGTAGATTTATTAAAGGAAAACCGCCAAAACGAAGCTGCTTGGTTGAATAGCAAAAATACTACTAACAGCAAGAGTAGATGGCCCTTGTGGAGTTGAAGCCGGTGTGCACCAGTTCACTTGAACGGATTGTTAAAGATTCAGAAATTTTGTAAGCCGGTTGTTGAACCACTGGCTTGAAATCAGTCATGATGGAAACAATTAGCACCGTGGAAATTGGCCGTGCGATGCATCAGGGCCCCTCCTCCCAGACACCCCCAGAAGCTGGCTAACCAGCTGGCCACTGACAATGACCACTTCATGAATATTTGCTGAGCTCCAGACCCTGTGCTAAGCACTTTATTAAAACAATTACACTGACGAATTGTAAATCGCATTGTAAGGCACAGAGTATTTTTTTTTAATATGAAATTTATTGTCAAATTGGTTTCCATAACAACACCCGGTGCTCATCCCAACAGGTGCCCTCCTCGATGCCCATCACCACCCTCCCCTCCCTCCCACCCCCCGTGGGCAGATAGTATTAACATCCTGGTCTCTCAAATGGGCGGCATCGAGGCTTGGAGAGGTATAAAGGTAGCCACTTACCACAAAGTTACCAGCCAGTAAATGTTAGTGCCTGCCTCATTCAAAATCTCACCAATCTGTCTGATGTACAGGGGAGTGGTTTTTAAAGATTCAAGGAGTCCCATGGGGGCGCCTGGGTGGCTCAGTCGGTTAAGAGTCCGACTTCACCTCGGGTCATCATCTCTCGGGTTGGTGAGATCGAGCCCCACGTCGGGCTCTGTGCTCACAGCTCGAGCCTGGAGCCTGCTTTGCCCCTCCCCCACTCGTGCTCTGTCTCTCTCTTTTCCTCTCAAAATAAATACACATTTAAAAAAAATCGCTGGGTCCCAGAGAGTGGAGCGCACCTGCTTGGGATCACACAGGGCACCCAGAGAGCTGGGCGGGGCGCTGAGCTCAGAGCTCAGTGTCCAGTCTCCCATCCCGCAACTCGGTCTGGGCGGGCAGGCCGCAGGTGGGAATGTGAGATAAAGAGTAACCCAGTGTCTGTCATAGTTTTTCTACTCCTTAGCAGGTGTATCCCTGGGGTATCACCACCCTTGTGCTCCTTAATCAGGGTGGCAAATTTCCACCCTCCCCGGGAACATTCAGCTGCCTCCCCTCCCTGGCAGTGTGGACAGCAGGTGTCCTCAGCTCTCAGGGATGCAAAGCAAGCAGGTGACTTGCCTTTCTGCCTCCAGTCAACCCCTGGCTGTTCTCCGGCCCCTACAACCTGGGCCAGGGCAGGGCATGCACCCCTGTGACAAAAAGCCAGGAGTGGATCCAGGGAAGGCCAGGCTGGGTCTTGCTTCTCTCATCTGTCTCCTTATTTCTTATATATATGTTTATTCATTTTGAGAGAGAGAGAGAGAGACAGCATGCGAGCAGGGAGGGACAGAGAGGGAAGGAGAGAGAGAATCCCAAGCAGGCTCCGCACTGTCAGCACAGAGCCTGATGTGGGGCTTGAACCCACAGACCTGAGCCGCAATCAACCCGAGCTTAACCGACTGAACCACCCGGGTGCCCCTGTCTCCTTATTTCCACAGCTTTGTGAACAAGGGTGGGCACTGGGCAGGGGAGCCAGGGGGTCCTCGGACACTTGAGGTCCAGGCGGGGCGTGTTCATAGTGATGGGAACAATCTTTGGTCCTATTTTGCAAAACCGACACACTGGGAACGCCTCACCCCACTCCAGGAGCCAGCCTGTGAGGTGGTTACAATTCTAGGGACAGGTCTGAGATCTTGCCCGTGGTGGAGAGCCTTTAAGCCTGGGCCAGGAAATCTTCGCCTGCTTCCTGCTGGGGTGAGTGTCCTCTCGGGGCCCAGCTCACATCCCTCAAGTAAGTGAGGGACACTGCAATAGAATGACTTGGCGCTCACCAAGTCTCCTCCAAGGATGGTCCTCACTTTACAGATGGGGAAACTAAGGCTCAGAGAGGGCAAGCAGCTTGGCCAAGTGCACACAGACAGGAAGTAGCTGAACTCCGGATGGAGTTCCAAAATGTAGACAATTTTGTTTTTCACTATCCGGAGCAGCGCGACCTAATAGAAATGTAATGTGTTGCCACAGGTGTGAGCCACAAATGTAATTTTAGATTTTTAGTGGCCCCACTAAAAGAAGGAAAAAGGAACGGGTGAAATTAGCTTTGATAATGTATTTTATTTAACCTAGGTATCAACATTATCATTGTAATATGGGATCAATATGAATGATCACTAATGAGATTTTAACCTTTGTTTTATTCTAAGGGCTTTTACACACCCTCTTAACAGCTCAGTTTAATTCAGACAAGGCACGTTTCATGCAGCTCATGGCCACTGTACGGGACAGCGTAGCTGCAGAGAGAGACAGAGGCTTGGAAGTCAGAGAGGGTGGGTAGTTCTCCTGTCCTCGTCACTCAATTTCCCTCGTCTCTTCTAGCATACATTACACCTGTGCCTTTAGCTAAGATGTCATATCATAATAACACTATTGCTTTTTTATGTGACATGGCCCTAGGCTGTTTGTCCCCCTTGTGCAGATGAGAAAACTGAGCCCAGAGAGGGGAAGTTACTGCCCCAAATTACACAGCTGGGACGAGTCACAGCCAGATGTAAACCCAGGGCTTGACTCCACACCTGGGTTCTTGACGGCCAAGCCCAGGCAGTGACTGACATCCTCTCTAATCCTGGCTCTCCTGATTAACCCTCATGCTCTCACTTCTGGGCAGCTGGGAGCCACGGTGGAGCTGCCTGATTTCCCAGCCGTGCCTGTCAGAGGTGGGTGGGCCTTGGGAGTGCCTGGGTGGCTCAGTCAGTTGAGGCGTCCGACTTCGGCTCAGGTCATGATCTCATGGTTTGTGGGTTCGAACCCTGCATGATGCTCTGTGCTGATGGCTCTGGAGCCTGGAGCCTGCTTTGGATTGTGTCTCCCTCTCTCTCTGCCCCTCCCCTGTTCGTGCTCGGTCTCTCTCTGTCTCAAAGTAAATAACGTTTAAAAAAAAAGGAGTGGGTGGGCCTGTGCTAGCTCCCTGCCCTGGTTTTCTCCGGGGTCCCTGAGGGCCAGTGGCCTTGTAAAGGCAAAGGGTCATAGTCTGTAACATGTCCTAGAAGCACTTTAGAGAGCGTTTGTTCCAAAGTCACATGACCTGGCACAGATTTCCTGCTTTTGCAATTCTTGGTTGTGTGGCCTTGAGCAACTTACCTCCCCTCTGTGAGCCTCAGTCTTCTGGAGTCTGACGGTGGTTTCTGCCCTCCCCTTGTCATGGGATTAAACCAGACACCAAGCAGAGAGCATGTTTCCTGATGCATGAAGCCTGCCAAGGAGTGGCTGGTTTCTCCCTCTTCCCATTTGTGGATAAGAAAACTGAGGCCCAGACGGGCTAAGAGGCTGAACTGTGGTCCCCAGGGAAGGAATGACGACATCGGGACAGGATTGAGGCCTTCCAAGCCCACATACCTTATTTCCACAAGACTCCCCAGAGCTGGACGTTTGGGAGGAAAGATGCACACCATTGTGCTTGATTTCCAGGCTGCCATTTTATTTCTTCAGCAACTTTCTCTCTCTGGCCTCAGCTCAGGCTTTGGGTCTGAAAACCCCTGATTCCGACTCTCGTGGAGGATATTAGGTGAGATGGGTCTCCTGTCAGAAAGAGATTTATCTGGGTCTCAGAGTGAGTAAGAGGCAGAGCGGGCACTCAGAGAAGCACAACTCTATTTCCTCCAGTGGGGCTGTGGAGGGGTCAGACTATGTGCCAGGCCTTATTTGTTGTGTGGTTTATTTATTCCCCTCCACAACAGCAGTTTAAGTGAGAAGACTGATGTCCTGTGCACCCATCAAAGGTACTAACTGAGCACCAACTATGCATAGGTCTTGAGGTAGATGTGTTTATTGTGGGTGTGACAGACACTGGGGTTCACCCAACAGGCACTCTGAAAGCCTACCTTAATCAGCATCCGGCCAGCCAGCTGGCCACCAGCCAGCCGGCCAGCCAGCCAGCCGGCGGCCAGCCAGCGAGCCAGCCCCAGCCGGCAGCCAGCCAGCCAACCAGCCAGCCAGGCAGCCACCCACAGAACAGCCAGCGAGCCACTATGCCATCCACCAGTCCAGCCAGCCATCGTCTTGCCAGCCATCCAGCCACGCATCCACCCAGCCAACCACCAGCGACCAGCCATCCATCCAGCCATCCCTCCATCCATCCATCCATCCATTCTTTCCATCCATCCATCCATTCCATGCCCACCCACCCTTCCTTCTTTCCTTCCTTCCTTCCTTCCTTCCCTTCCATCCACTCATTCACTATTCATCCCAACAGCATCTGAGGTTCCCACCTGCAAAGCTCACTCTCTGTATCGGGGGACAAGCATCACCCCATGAGCTGATTAGTACTGTACTGGTTCTACCAAGACATGTAAAAAGAACTGTGGAAATGAAGGGATGAAGCAAAGTTTCTTGGCCAAGGGGGCATTTGACTTGGGCTTGAGGGAGCCTTCACTTAGGAGTTCGCTAGGCAGAGAAAAGTATTGTAGGAAAGTAGAGGGAATACCATGAGAGATGTAGAGGAGCAAGTATGTGTCCAGAGGTATTGTTGCATATACGGGGTATCTTTGGGGTATCTCTGTGTGTGTGGGGGGGTGGTGGTGGTGGTGCTCTTGGTAATGAGGTGCACAGCTAAAAAGGTGGTTTGGGACAAATTATTAAGAACCATGCTCAGGTGATTAAATTTTGCTTAGCACAGAATTGGGGGCATCAGAGATTCCCATATAAGGGAGGAAATATCAGATCCATGTATTTAAAAAAATAATGTTGGATGGATTGGAGATCGTTCCCCTTCAGGGTCTTATAGAGAATTGAGTGTATGAGGTTAGGGGACATCTCTGCCCCCAGAAAACACAGGTTGGTGGGACTCTAGCAGCTCTAAGAATGAGTTTCAGTCCTGTCTCTTCCAGGCAGGCCTCCCTGATCACTTCTTTCCCAGTTGTTATGGTGGGTTTGCTAAGAGCAGTAAGGTGTCACACCATCTAAGTTTAAATTTTAGATCCTTATTTGACCAGCTCTGTCTCTTGAGAAAACACTTCATCCTTAGGAGTCTTGCTTTCTTCCTCTGAGAAAGGGGCATGATACTAATTATATTAGCCAGGTAGGACTCTTCTGAAAAGCAAATGAGATCACGGATGGGGAGGTGCCTGCTGATGGGTCTCCTCCCTGACAAGAGGGGTCAGGAAATGGGTCTGCTGAGCCTTTCTCAGATCGCTCAAATCAAACACTCTGGAAGTTTCTGGCCGCTCCCTCCCTCCCTCCTGGAGACGTCCGCTCTGACACTGTTAGTTTTATTTCTAGAACGGAGGATCAGGGACAAAGCGAACCCTCTTAGTGCCAGGACTGCTCATAAATTATGGGGAGATGAGAATATTTTAATACAAACCAAAGATTCTCCAGTACAAAGAACTGTTCTGAGAAGTGTTTTTTTTTTCTCTCCTTTCTCTCCCTTTCTGTTCCCCTGATATTTGGAGCTGAGAAGACTCCTCGGGGAATTTATAACGAGTGGAATATTTAAGGGTAGGAAGCCAGAGGTCTTTTCGGCATTCTCGTTTCAAGGGAAGTCACCTCGGAGTGTCTGCTGCGTGCCTGAGTGAAAGGAAATCTGTGTGCAGAGAAGGGGAGAATATGCCAAGAATTGTCAATTATGAAAAAAAAATTGCTTGTCCAAAAGAGTGATGTGTCTGGCTTTATTCCCCAGACGGAGTTCAGCGTTCTGGCCAAGGCTTTTGCCAGACTCTGAGATTTTCTGGAAGTGCCTCGGCGTTTGGCTCTTCCTTCCCACCGGTGACGACGGGTCACTTGGTCAGCCGGGGGGTCACTTTCCACCTGCTTCTTGGAGACTGCTGTAGGATTTGTACTTTGACACATCTCGAAGAGCCCCTGATATTCCGAATCCTGGGGTTGGGAGACAATGTCCGGGGGAAGTTGGTGATGCTGCTCTCCTCCTGCCAGGACCAGAGGAAAAACTGTTCAAAGAATGTATCAGTTATCCACCGGCACATTTCTGCTGTGTAATAAGCAACAACATAGTCTCAGAAGCGTATACCAGTTAACTTTGGGGGGGTTTGTTTTTGTTTTCTTTTTTTTTAATGTTTATATTTATTTTTGAGACAGAGAGAGACAGAGCACGAGTGGGGGAGAGGCAGCGAGAGAGGGAGACACAGAATCGGAAGCAGGCTCCAGGCTCTGAGCTGTCAGCACAGAGCTCGACGCGGGGCTCGAATTCATCAACCGCGAGATCATGACCTGAGCCAAAGTCGGACGCTCAACGGACTGAGCCACCCAGGCGCCCCAGGTTTTGTTTTCTCAGAGGCTACCTGGATGGTTCTGTCCACCGGGGCCAGGCTTGGCTGATCCCGGCTGGGCTTGCTCAGGCAAGCTGGTGGGTTGGTTGGAGGCTGGCTGATCTAAGATGATATCACTCTCATGTTGTTGACGGGCAGCTGACGGGGGTTGCTGGAAGCGATCGGGCCACATGTCGTCTGGTGCCTCCCATCAGGCTAGCCTGGACTTGCCTGCCTGCTGACTGGCAGGGTTCTAAGGAGAGAGTGGAGGCTGCAGGACTTCATAGGACCCAAGCTCAGGACTGGCATAACGTCACTTCTGCCACATGCTATCGGCCAAAGCAAACCACGTGGCCGGTCCCCACGCTAGAGGTGGGGAGAAGCCTCCGTCCCTCGATGGGAAGAACTTCAAAGTCACATTGCAAGGGCTGTGGATTCAGGAAGGGCAGAGAATTGGGGCCTTTTTTGTCCTCAGTCTACCATGAGGGATGAACAGATGGAGTTTCACTTACAATTATTCCCGGCACCTCGATGTTGGGTCTTCTGCTGGGTGCTGGGGTAGAAGTGAATAGGAGACATTCCCATTGTTTCATTCTGAGGGCAAGAAACAGACCTAGAAACAGACGATTATGGCCCACGGTAGGTGTTGCAATGGGGGAGCCTAGAGGAGGCACCAAACACTCCCTGGGGATCTGGGAAGTCTTCCTGGAGGAGGCCGCTCCTGATCTGAGTTTTGACATTTGAGTGGGAGCTCCCAGGGTGAAGGAGGTGCTGAACAGGGAACGGGGTGACAGCGGAAAGGGGAAGCTGCTCCGGGAGGGGAAATGGTGTGTGCAGAGGCATGAGCACAAGGGACAACCTGCAGGGTGTGAGGCTGGCTGGGACGCAGTGACCCCACTTGGCCCTTAGAGGGCTGCTGTGAGGGCTCAAGTTCAGCAGAGGGACCGGGACACAGGGACCCGGGACAGAGACCTGGTTAGGGCCTGATGCCCCCTGGCCTGGTTTCACACTAAGTGGAATTAGTAGGTTATTGACTTGAAATAATCAGCAAGCCCAGAGTGGGGTGTCCGGGGAAACCCTGATAAAGGAGCACAGGGAATAATGAGGACATTATTTAAAAAAAAATTTTTTTTTAACGTTTGTTTATTTTTGAGAGACAGGAAGAGACAGAGCACGTGGGGGCAGGGGGAGGGGCCGAGACAGAGACAGAGAGAGAGAGAGAGACAGAATCAGAAGCAGGTTCCAGGCTCCGAG
Organism: Lynx canadensis; assembly: GCF_007474595.2. Classification (NCBI taxonomy): domain Eukaryota; kingdom Metazoa; phylum Chordata; class Mammalia; order Carnivora; family Felidae; genus Lynx; species Lynx canadensis. Next base: position 68,501,871 of record NC_044314.2, read on the forward strand.
CTGTCAGCACAGAGCCCGACGCGGGCCTCGAACCCACGAACCGTGAGAGCATGACCTGAGCCGAAGTCGGACGCCCAACCGGCTGAGCCACCCAGGCGCCCCATAATGAGGACATGATTAGCAAATGACAACCCTCCACTCATCTGTCCTGAAACACTGAGCATCACCTGTGAGCCAGGTCTTGTGCAGGCACGGGGGTCTCAAGTCAGGTATAATTCCCGCCCTGGAAGACCTCCCTGGGTCTGAGAGGTGCTTCAAACTCCCTTGCCTTCCAGGGGGTGCAGCTGGGGCTAGGAGCGGCCCCACTCCCGTGGCCCACCTGACCCCGTTGTCCAGCTTCATTTCCTGCTCGGCGACTGGGTATGGCGGGGGTGGTCCTGCTGGTCTCTTTATCCACTCAGGTGCTCTCTGCCTCCTCCCCTCCAAGATGGTGCACTTCATCAGAGCGGCCGGCCGTTCTCCACGTTTTGTCCCCACCTGTATCCCTAGCACCCGGCTCAGTTCGCCTGCTCTGAGCCTCAGTTGTTACATCTGCAAATTGGGGGGTGTTGGACTGCAGCCAGTGTTTCCACTGTTTCCTGAGCTGCTTCTCTGGGGGTTACGGGGATGGTTCGGAACCCCCCTTCTTGCCTGGGGGCGCCATCTGGACTCTTCACCTCCTAGGGCGGGTGTGGGGGTGGATGAGGGGAAGGACATATAGCAGGTGGCAAGAAACGCTACAAACGGGAGACATTTCAGTCCCTCTTTCCATGTCCCTTCCGCTGGGCTTGTAAAAGCTTTCTCCACCCCAAGGGGGAGGCCCAAGGTCACCCGTGCTCATGAGGAAGGTGGTGTAAAAAAATCAACACTTGGAATTATTTTCCAAACAGCATGATTGACGCGTCCTCCTCTTCCCCGTCCTTATTTTCACTTGGGTGCTTTTTAAAAGGATGCCCGACACCCACATCCTCCCTGGAGCTTTGTTCATACGTCCCTTTTATTTGAATCCAGGGGAACTGGCCCAACACAAAGCCATCAAAACCAGAGGGGCCCGAGATGTCCACCTGGCCCCAATTGGCCAGCAAATGAGTATTTCCCGGCTGTCAAAAGGGCTCCGCCTGACCCTGGGTCCTGAAACCTCCATTTCCCCGTCTCCCCAGGGAGCAGCTGGCTTGGGTCACTCTCCCAAATTCCTAGCCCGGCAGTGGTTAAAATGTGATCCCTTTTATTCGAGTAATAGAGACGAAGTTCCCGGGCCTTCGAGGAGCATCAATCCCGAGATTTATTAACCAATTTAAAATACTATTGTCTTTCACTTCAGAGCAAGATTGAGGGGTGTTGTTGCAGGAATGTAAAGGCAGAGTGACTGAGCCTCAGAGCCAGGAGGTGTCTGTACCTGGGACTCAATAGATATTCATGAACATTCCCGTATTTAGTGAAGGAAATAACTTAATACCGACAGTGCGATGGAATAATAGCTATTTCCTGGCTGGCTTGCAGGCCTCGGAAAATGAGGTTGTGGCAGCTTCATTTTTCTTGTCTTTTCCCGCGTGCTCCCTGCCAGAGAAGGCGGCCGCTGCTCGGATTCTCTCTGCATTTCCAATGAGCCTGGGCTTGCCACCCCGCCCCCCTCCAGCCCCGGTGCTTCCCTTATTACCCTCTCTCCCTGCCGTGACCTTGGCCCCAGCTTCCTTGAGAAGTCACCCGAGGCCCGATTTTGTGGTTCACAGCGGGGTGGAGGTGGTGCAACCTTTATTCAGGTGGAGGGGCGGCCAGGCTTGTCTATTTCGGATGGTTCCAGCATTGGTTCGTTCATTCATTCTCATTCATTCATTCATTCATTCAGTATTTCCCGGGCATCTGCCATACCCAGGACGTGGAAGATGTAGATAGGAACCCTCTCAGGCCCTTCTCTCTTGGAGCTCACAGGGCCTTGAAGGACATGAACAGCGAAGCATTCCAGAGGCTCCTAGAGTTGTCCACACAAGGCTCAATGAGGCGCAAAGAAATGTAGGGTCCTGATCCTTAGGGGGACAGATGGTCAGGAATGGCATCGTAAACCATTTGCCCCCCCCTTTTTTTTTGAGAGAGAGAGAGAGAGAGAGGAGCAGGAGCGAGGGACAGAGGGAGAGAGATTGAATCCTAAGCAGGCTCTGTGCCTCGCACGGAGCCCAATGCAGGGCTCGATCCCATGACCCTGGGATCATGACCTGAGCTGAAATCAGGAGTCGGACGCTCAACGACTGAGCCACCCAGGTGCCCCAAACCATTTGCCTCTTAAAAATGCCTACCTCATGATTCAAGTGATCCTCTTTCCAAGCATTATTTCATTTGGACCTCGTTGAAACTTCATGATGTAGACTTTCTCATTCTTCCCGTTTTACAGGTGAGACAAGGGGGCTCTGCCGGATGAGTCAGCTTTCCCCAGGTCGTGCAGCTAGGAAGTGGCAGACACAGAACTGGACCCCAGGTTTCCAGACTCTGCAGTGCCTCCCTGCCCTGTGGCTTTTGCCCAGGTTGTCGGTGTGGAGAGGTCATTCCAAGTGATGGGAACAGCCTGGGCAAAGGCACAGGGATGTGAAAGGGCCTGGTGTTTTTGGGAAGCCTGAGAAGTGGCTTAGGGCTTGCGGGGAAGACGGAGTGGGTACTGGAGCAGGGCTGGGGTGGGGACAGGTGTAGATGGGAGAGGGGCTGGGGCATCCTGGGAGTTTGGACCTTAACTTGTGGGAGCCAGTGACTGATTTCACCCTGGAAGTGTGTGTGTGTGTGTGTGTGTGTGTGTGTGTGTTGCTGGAGGGGGCGGTCTATGCAGGAATACATCTTTTTTGAACCTCCAGACTGATCTCCATCTTTACCATCCTGCCTTGACCTGCATGGATGCGTCAGCAGGTTCCTGTGCCCTGTGGGCTTGGCTGGGTTCAGCCAGTGAAGATCCTGGCAGGAGATCAGAGAGCAGAGGAGAGGCAGGTGTGAAGGTCCATCACCTGGTTTCCCGGGGTGGCTGTGGCCTTAGATGGAAGGTCAATGCTGGTGGGGGCTGCTCTAATGCCCCTCTCTTTCCTCCCCATGTAGGTCAAAAGTCCTAAAATCCAGGGTTCAGCAGGGCTGCGTTGTTTCCAGAGGCTCCAGGGTAGAATGAGTTTCCTTGTCTTTTTCAGCTTCTAGAAGCCATCTGTATTCCTGGGCTCCTGGTCCCCTCCTTTATCTTCAGAGCCAGCAACATAGCATCTTTCAGTGTCTGTCTCTGTCTCTCTCTTTCTGTCTGCCTGACCACACCTCCCCCCTCCTCCCTGACCCTCCGCTTGACCCTCCTGTATCCCTGTTACAAGAACTCTTACGATTGTATTGGTTCCACTTGGATAATCCAGGATAATCTCCCCATCTCAAGATCTTTAATTTAATCACATCCGCAAAGTCCCTTTTGCCACATAAGGTGATACACTCACAGGTTCTGGGGATTAGGATGTGAGAATCTTTGGGGGGCCAGTATTCAGGCCACGAGAATGGGGAAGTTTGAACTCAGAAATCAAGCTGGGACAATATCATAAGTAGATATGCTCTCCCACTCAGCCCTGGAAACGAGCACATATGGCTGTGGCCACAAGGGCCTGCCCTGGTTCTAGAATTCCTGAGTGACCTTATGCAAGTCACTCAAACTCTCTGAGCCTCAGTTTCCCCACCTATAAAACAAGAGACCCTGCCCTGGTAAATCTGAGCTCAACTTCTTAAGAAGCTACGAGGGTATATATGTTCTCAGAGAAAGACAGACCCAGCCACCAAAGCAACACCCCTGGCTTGGAGACCAGAACGAGTCTTAATGTACTGGAGTCATCTCCTTGTTCCCCCCCGGCTACTGAGGGGCAGACACTAAACGAGGAGACCATATGTTATGTAGTGGTGAGTGTTATGAAGAAAAGCAAAGTTAAGAAGGGGACTAGTGAGACAGGGATTCTCTGTAGTTGGCGAAATCAGGGAAGACCTCTCTGAGGAGGTGACATTTCATCAGGGACCCAGTGAGTGGGTTATGAGGCATGTGGCAAGATTCCAGGCAGAAGGAACTGGTGCAAAGGCCCTGTGGCAGCAGGGTCACGGGGAGTCCAAGAGCAGGGAGGAGTGTAGAGGGGGAGGAGGGAGGTTGGCAGATCCCAGATCACACATGACTTTGAGGCCATGGGCAGGAATTGGTCTGTGTCTCAGGAGCAGTGGGAAGCACGGAAGAGGCTCAAGCATGAGGTAACACTTCGGTTTTGACAAGATCCCTCCTGACTGGCGAAAGGAACGGGAAGGAGAGAGAATGTGGACATTCCGTTCGAACACAGAGAAACGTCCTGGTTGGTAGAATGGCCTCGGGTCTTCAAGGGAGATTCCCAGCACTGGGGTGGGGGTGGGGACTGCTTTTGGGGTCCGTAAGAATACCGCCCGACGGTGGAAAATAACGGGTTTCCTCCCAGATATGTTTGGGGGGAAGGACTATCATCCTCCTCGAAACCCGGACAGTGAGAGAGGCCGGTGACCTTACTGAGCTCACAAAGCTCGCTGGAGCCATTGTTGGGGCGACGCTCCAAGTCCCCTGTATTCTGGACGTTTTCCACCGTGTCTGGTTGCAAAGGAGGCCCATTCATCCCCTCTCTGGGTCTCAGGGGCCTCATCTGTAAAACGGGGGTAATTCCCACGCCTGCCTCCAGGGAGCGCCCCAAGTTTTAAGTGCAATAGACCAGGGGAGGACTTGTCCTCTGTGCAGGTTAGGAGCAGTGATGGGGCTGTTGTAGGCTTGATGACGCTGGTTTCCCTGGAGCTCCTCCCCAAGGCCTCTGAATGAGCTGTCTCTGGCCCTCCCAGGGCTGCCTCCTTGGTGCTCCAGGGCTCTGCTTAAATGGCACTGCCTTAGCCAAGTCTCCCTGGGCTGCTCCGAGTAAGAAGCCTCCCGGCTATTGTCCAGCTCACCTCTTTTCATTGCCTTCACAGCACTAATGACCACAAAGGCCAACGCATTCATTAATGTGCTCGTTAATGAATTGTGTATGGTGGGCTGAATCGGGGCAGGGACCGTGCCCAGGGTGCTGACTGGGGCGATCATTATGAAGTGCTTATTACGTGCGGTGCCGTCTTCTCAAAACTTTACCCGGATTAATTGTCTGAACTTGGGCAACCCCGCGTCTCCCACTTTATTGATGGCACACAGAGGTAAGGTAAGGTTCTCAAGTTCATGGAGCTCTAGCAGGTGCCCACATTGGTATTTGAGCCCAGACCGTGCCTGGTTCAGAGTCAGTGCTCAGACAAATCAAGTATTTGTTGCAAGAATAAACCAATGGGTTTGGCTGCAAAAGGACTTGGTTGTTCACTGACCATGTGACTCTCAAAGCCTTGAGATGCATCAGATGATCAGAGCTGCAGGTCAAGATGATGAAATGCCCTCTCTGGGTTCCAGCCTGTGTCTAGACCTTGCTTGCCTCTGGCTCCCAATAGAAGGGAACAGGGCTGTACCATGGCATTCCTGGGCCCAGGGCGTTTTTGGTTTTGTGGGTCCCTTCCTCTGTTAGAAAGTAATTAAAACCTGGGGGCGCTGGGTGGCTCAGTCGGGTTGATCGTCGGACTCTTGGTCTGAGCTCAGGTCATGATCTCACAGTTCATTGGATTGAGCCCCGTGTCGGGCTCTGCACTGACAGCATGGAGCCTGCTTGGGATTCTCTCTCTTCCTCTTTCTCTGCCCCTCCCCTGCATGCATGCTCTCTCTCAAAAGAAGGAAATAAACAAATAATTAAAAACTCTATTTTATGACTGTGTTGTTATAAAGAGGAATATAATTCAGGCTGGATTATATTCAAAAGTTGATTTTAATTTTAGAAGAAATGAAAACATTGTCACGGTCCCCTGAAAGGATTGTGGTCTCTAGACACTCTGCCTGGTGTGTATAAGGGAGAAGTCAGCCCTGAATGGTTGAGCTCTCACCAGACATTGTCTTGGGCTCAACACATCTGTTATTTTATGTAACTCACACAGCAAACATTTGTAGAGGGAATAATCATGCCCATTACAGAGATGGGAAAACCGAGGCTCGGAGAGGTCGGCCAGCTCCCGCAAGAGCACAGGGTGAATTGACGGCAAAGCTCACGTCTGTCTGACAGTTGACCACGTTGTCACAGAAAGTTCCAAAAGGGCACTCTTCGGCTGTGCTGAGGATGAGTTCCAGGTGGCAGTGATTTTGTCACAGTGTCAAGATATATGTGGGACTGGAGCAGGGATGGCTGATGGGAGAGAGAGATTTGGGTGACTCAGATGGATTCTTGCTTGACTTATGGCGCCAAAGTGGTGGCGAGGGGTGGGGGCAGAGGAAGGGCCAGCTCCGCGCCCTTGCGCTTGAACTTCTGGGTAAAGCTGGAGGCTGATTCTGTGACTGCAGTTGGGGCAGATGTTGGGGCTCGTTATGGGCTGGGAACAGTCACTCCCAGCTCTGAGTGCAGGTGGCAGGTGATGAGGTAGCTGCTCAGTAATGAGCTCAGGGGAAAGTTAATAAACACTATTACGGTCAGAGAGCAATTGCAGACTTGACCGTGGAATAGGAAGACGAGCCAAGGGGCGGCCGGACGCCTGAGTGTCAGACAGCACACCTACCCTTTGTCGGAAGGAGTCTGACTGTCCCTGCTGCTTGCAATGGCCCGGCTGCTCCCTGGTGCATGCCCTTGGGCGAGACACTTCACTGTCTCAGCCTCAGTGGCCTCCTCTGCAAAATGGGGCTAATGAGAATTCAAGTAACAGCTACAGCAGAGACGTCATGAGCATGTTGGGGTGCTTAAGCCTGGAGCCTTGTCAAGAGCTGATAAATGGGGAAGCCATTAAAGTCAGGGGCTCTTGCACTGTGAGTGAAGAACTGGGAGCTTATTGATTCAGCCCACAGATATTTACTGAGTGCCTACAAAGTACAGGATCTGGGGTTGGGGCTGGGTAGACGCAGTGCTTCGGACGGGATGTCCTGGGGCCTTACGTTCAAACGGAGGGACACAGAAGATAACAGCGAGGATTACACAGTATGTTGATGGCAGCAGTGGGGGAGAGGCAGGGGGTCTGGGAGGAGTAGGGAGCTGCTTTTTAATTGAGGGGGGGGTCAAGGGAGGGTGCTCTGATAAGGGGACATTGGAGCAGAGTCCTCAAGACAGTGAGGGAACGAGGCATGGACAGAGCCGGGGGAAAGCCCTCAAGGTGGAGAGACAAGCAAGAGCAAAGGCCCTGAGGTAGGAAGGTGTGGTCATGTTTGAGGAAGGAGGAGGTGAGGGTGGGCGGAGTAAGGGAGGAGAACTGAGCTCAGAGAGGTAATGGTAATGGGAGGCAGGCTGAGCGGAGACTTTGTTAGGACTCTCCTCGGGGGAAGGCCTTGTGGCCACAGTGACCCAATATGTTGTCATTGGCTTGTGGCTCTCAGCTGTCACCCTCATCACGGGTGGCTCAGCTGCAGAGAGCGACCTTGCCGTCCTCACCATCCACATCCATTGACTGACAACAGCAGGGGTTTAAGGGCCTGGCCATTTCCACCTGACGTGGCCAACTCCAATGATCCACCTCACTCCCAGGTCCCCAGGGGCCCGCATCCGTGCCTGGCTTCTCTTCTGGCCAGATATCTTCCTTTCCCTCCCCTCCCCTCCCCTCCCCTCCCCTCCCCTCCCCTCCCCTCCCCTTCCCCCAGCTTCCATCCCAAGTGTGCAAGCTTAGATACATCTCAGTTTCTCCTTTTACAAGATGGAATCGATGACCCCAGAGTTTCTTCCTTCTCCACATTCCAGATTGTGTGAGAAAGGACCATCCTGGCTGGGGTCCCAACCTGCGACAGGCTCGTGGGGAGTTTCAAAGGGTTTGGGCTTTTGGTGGGACGGGGGACTCTGGAGGGTTGTGTCCAGAGGAGGGGCGTGGTCTCATCTGCCTTCTTGAAGGATCGCTCTGGCTGCAGTGAGGAGAAGGAGGACGAGGGCAGACGCTGGGAGGCCAGGAGGAGGCTTCCGCGATGGTTCGGGAGCATGGTGACGGGTCTCCTGTCCAGAGACTCCCAGCTTGAAATACAATCCCTGTGACTGATATTGCTATTATTACTACTGACAATATGTGTAGCTGGGGGACAGGAGTCCTGGAAACTGGGAAGCAAAGGCACCCTGCTGTTTGGTGCTCAGAGGGGCCTTCTGGGACCTCATCTCCCCCCAAACCCTTGGGATCCCCAATACCGCTCCAGTTTCGTTGGGGTTCATTCTTCTTCTGTGTACCCTGTGTGCCAGGCCTGGTTCTGGGCATCAGGGATCCAGCCATGACTCAACGCGGTCTTGACCTCGAGGCACGGACAATCTGGTGGGACAAATAGGTCTGCATGAGACAGCAAATCGGTAAAAAGTGCTCTGATGGGGAATAGAGGGTGTGGGGATGTGATGGGGGGATTATCCTAAACTAATTTGGGGGGTGGGGTAAGGGCGAGGGGGGTGACCTAGAAGGAAGCGAGCATGAGTAGGAGTTAGCAAGGGAGTGCGCTTGGGGAGGAAGGGGTCCAAGGCGGAAGGGACCTGGAGGTGGCCTGGAGGCGAAGGAGAGGGGGGTTGTTCCCAGCAGCTCGCGTGTTTCCAAGTGACCACGTATGTTAGCCGGGGCGGGGAGGGGGGCGTTGGGGATGGAGGGATGGCAGGAATTGAGTCAAGAGGGGCTCCATCCAGGGTTAGGACTTTATCCTCCTAGTTAACGCTGCCCTCCTTCAATGCCACTGCTGCTCACACAGGCAACTTGTGACCCCAGCTCTGGCTGTCATGGCTAGAAAGAGGGCCCTTCCCAACCCCCGGGATGGCCTCTACCACACAATCTGGGATGCTGAGATGGAAATACCCTTGGAGCCATCAGCTTTGTTTTCTAAATGGAGACACCGAGTCCCAGAACCAGAGATGATCCCACCAGGGACGTGCTGCAGAGCTCGGCCACGGTATAGAACTCGGGTTCTTTCCTGCCTTACACACCAAGAGGGTTTGTCCTTAAAGTTTTACCCTGTTGTTTGCACGAGCAGCTAAAGCCTGGCTAAAGCCCTCTGCACGGGCCTGGCACACAGTAGGTAGGCAGTTAATGTCAGGTCTCTTTCCTTTTATTTTAACGGAGTTAATGTCAGCTCTCTTTCCTTTTATTTTAACGCAGTTAATGTCAGCTCTCTTTCCTTTTATTTTAACGCAGTTAATATCAGCTCAGTTTCCTTTCCAATCCTAGCTCCACGGCCCTCCCTGGCTATGCAATCTTTGCACAGGAACTTGCCTTCTCTGGGCCTTCCCTGCTTGATGGGAAGGTGGGGTGAGAAGCCGCCTGGAGCATCTTCTAGGGCTGGCATTCTGAGAACAGAAAGGGACAAACAGTGATTTGGCTGCTAGGATAGTCACGTGATTCAATTTCTGCTAAGATTTCTGCCTCCTCGAGTAGCCTGGGACATTGTGCTTTGCCTCCAGGCCTGGGGTACACACTGGAAATGGGGACACGGGGCCAAAAGAGAGCATCCGCAAGAGGCTGAGGTGGCCCCACTGTGTGTGTTTCCATTTGGGTTTCATCCCTACTGAAGAGTCATTTCCGGGCCGGCAGCTGCCCGTCCCCTTTGAAGAGCCCTCGTGACAGCCGCCATCCATCACTGGCTTGGCATGACTGTTAAGTACCAGCGCTCCGTTCAGAGGGCTGCGAGAGGGGACTCTGAGAGGGGTCAGCCCAGGGCCAGGGAATTAGAAAGAGGCAATCAAAATAGAGGGACCGGAGCAAACTGGTTACCACACAGGCTGTGAGTGAGACGGCGCCGGGTCAAACCCCTGCAGAGTGGGACACTGCCTCTCGGTGGCTCCATTCCACTCTGTGGGTTTTGATGGCAGATTCTTGTTCTTGCTTGGTGGGAATGGTCCCCTCCTCCACCCGGGGCTCCTCCCAGCCTAAGGGGTGGGCTTGCCACCCTGGCCTGGACAATAGCACATTCCAATCCTTCCGTCCACAGAGAGCGGGTTGGAAGGTCACACAAATCCAAGCTGGTCCAATGATAGTTGGGTTTCTGTTGGGGTTGCTGCGGAGGTTGGGGTATATCCAGACTGTTTCTGGTCATCTTGCCTCCCTGAGGGAGAGTTTGCCCGAGAGTAAAACTATCACCAAAAAAGCACACCGAGAGATGGAGAAAGACAGATCACCGAGTGCCCGGATCCAGCCATGCCTGATGCTGCTCCCTTAGACTTTTGTGCTACATGAGCCTATAAGCCGCTTTCATTGCCTTAAAATCGTTTCTTCCCCCATCTTGGATTGGTTTCATGTCAAGAAAAGTGATGAGTCCCCACTATGACACACATTAGACATGTGGTTTCACCTCTCTGGACCTCAAAGCTGGGTGGACTGCTCTCCCTCCGGGTGCTGAGCTCTGGCCACGCTGTCACTGGCGTCATCCGCGCTTCTGCCCGTGTCCCCACCGGACTGAGCCCTGTTGGGCTGGAGCTCAAGCGGCCTCAGCCCCTGCTGGTCACCGCACGAAGTGTAGGATGGGCACCGAGGGGGCTCTGGCCAATTTGGCAGGTGCCCCCGGGTTCCCGTGCAAGGGGTGCCCACCGTGCGGCTCTGAAAGGCTCTGCACGATTATCAGGCAAAATCCTTGCAGTAAGGCTTATTAGATCTGCATCTATATATCGCTATCTATATTAATAACATTCCTACTATTTAAAGAACCATATTCTGATTACAAATGCAATGCATGCTCATTGCAGTAAATTGGGAAATTAAAAAAAAAAAAGAAAGAAAACCCATCCATAATCCTATCCTTTGGAGATAATTACTGTTCTCATTTTTATGTATATCTTTCCGGACTCTTTTAAAACACATTCACACGTATATTATTATTATTATTATTATTATTATTATTATATCATTAGGACTCATGTAGCAATATCAATTGCAACTCACCCAGTCTCTCCTGAACAACCCCCATGTTATACAGTATTCTTTGTTAATGTTTATCTTGACTGGCTCTATGGAATTCCATGATTAAAAAACAACAACAACAAAACATTTCTGTATTTTGGCCATTCCCCTCCCAATTTGTGGCCATGCTAATTGACGTTTCTGGAACGTGCCATGTCGTCCCCTTTCTGGGTCCTCACATGGCTCTTCCCACGTGGAGATCACTCCTTCTCTCATCCTTTCTTGATTCCAGTCACCTTTGAGATTGTAGCCTACGTGTGCCTCCTCCAGGAAGTCCTCCCTGAAGCACCAGTTCTGGAGCAGCACCCCTCCTCCCGCGGACCCCTCTTTTTTTTTCGTCACAGTGTGTGCTAAGGAGGTGCACCAGCAGCCTCCTGGCCGGACCGGGGGCTCCAAGGAGCCCAGGGTGGCATCTTCTTCGTGACGGTAACTGGCGCAGTGCGCTGCAAAGTGGGCTGCCCATATAAATTGGATGACCGTGGAAGAAACACTGCGACTCAGACCGTTGGAGCGTCTTGGGGGCCAGCGCCGCCACCCCATTTGGTAGATAATGAACTTCAGACTCCGAGAGGCCGTGGAAGCTGAGACGACGCAGAGCCGTGCGCAGAATCCGCTTTCCTCTGACTGCAAAGTCTTGTTGCCATTTTGCTACATAATCCTCCAGCCCAGCACCTGCCATTGCTTCTCCCGTTAGTTCCCCACCGCTTCCCAGCTCCTGGAAAAGGCCAGAGATGAGTAAAAACAGCTGGGGAAAGGGCTCTGTAACCTGGGGAGCAGAAGGCGTCACCTGCTCCCGCAGGAAAGGAGCCCAGAACACTCACATGATGCTGGCATTTCCCGTTATTTTCTTCTGGAGGAGAACTTGGCCTCCTTCCCTCATGCTGGGGACTCACAAAATCTGATTTGAAATCTACTCAAGTGTACATCAACCAACTTCCTCTTGGCACAGGCTGGGGAGCCTATAATTAGAGCAGATGCCATACCATTTAGTGGGTTTCATTCACACGAGCAGAAAGCGTGCTTGCAAAAGGGGGTGGCTGGAGAAGCAAACTCGGGAACATTCTCTGGACGCCTTGCACTTGTGGAGCGCCAAAAAGATGCCTTTCTAAGTTCAGGGATGGTGGCTGGCGGAACGTGGGTGGGGACGCCATCCTGGGGAGCGTCGTCCTTAGACACATCGATCTTGGGGTGGGGCTCTCATGCTCAAATCCCAGCCCCACGACTCAGGTAAGTAGCTCAGCTTCCCTGAGCTGTCGCCCATCGGGGCTGTCGGGCCATCGTCACCAGCCTCACAGGGTTGTGTTATCGAGGTCCGCGTGAGATGGTGTCTACATGAAACCACAGTGGGTGGTCCACAATCACGAGACTTATTATGATTAAAACCACCACCACCACCACCACCAAAATAACCAGCCACGTACTGAGCATTTCTCATGTCCCAGACCCTGTTCGAACACTTTACGTGTGTGAACTCAGTGTCACGGCACGTGGGAAGTCATATTCATATCTTCATTATACGTTTGAAGCTCAGGGAAGTCATGCCACGTGCTCCAGATCACACAGGATGAGAGTTTTTCACTACTGTTCCAAGGCGCGGAGGAGAACGTGACAGTAGAAGACAGCGTATGCGGTTGTCTCGTGGGCACCGTGGGCATGTATGAGCTCATCCGTGCCTGGCTCCACTGGGGACACAGAAAGGGGAGAGAGTTGGAGGCAGACTCATTTATTGGGTGTATCTAATAGGATCTAGGTGCTTTTATAGGTACTGTTCTATTTTGTTCTTCACCCTGGGACATTGCAGGTGTGAAAGAATAGACTTGGAGAATGGGGTCTTTTGCCCAAGGTCAAGTAGAACCGTGATTCAAACCATGGTCAGTTCCATTACAAGTGAATTGCTCGCTGCAAGATCACCCGAGCCAGTCTGGACTCCTTCGGAGGCAGGGTGTAGCTTTTAAAGGGAAGAAGGAACTATGTTGGATCATCTCATTGAAAACTCTAGAAGCAGGCCTTCAGGCATGGCTGAATCCAGATGCCTTAATGAAGCACAGGCATTTATTTTTCAGCCTCTCTTTCCTCTGTGACGGCTTCATCCTCAAGAAGTCCCTCTGAGATCCCCACTGGCCTTTTGGTATCTGGTACCTCCCCACCTTTGACTCTGGAGTCATTATCTCATCCCAAGCCAGAAGACTGGGTGATTGGCTCCCGAGAGTCAGCGTCTTGGGACTCAGAGCAGAGCAGGGAAGGAAGAAGAATGGACTCAGGGTGGGGGACAAAAGGAGGAGAAACCAACACGCTATCCTGCTTCCCGCGTCCAGGCTCCAGTCTTGGTTCCTTGTGAAGCTATGGATTTTCCACCCAAACCGGAGACTTCCCTGAAGCTCAGTCTCTGTTCCAGGGACTGAATGTTCCTTACTGTCCCACACATTGACAGGGCCCTCCTCCTGATGAGCCAATCAGGAGGAAGCATGAAAGCCTTCTCCCTCTGGCTTGGGAATTTCTCTTTGTCACAGTCCAGTGCCCCACTCCTGATGCCTGATTCACCTCTTGCCTGTGTCCAGCGATCCCAGTGACTTCCTTGGGATCCATTTCTTTCTTGCTTGTACCCCAGCACCTAGCTCTTTCTTGGTCTACCACACCTATACGGCACCCATCCCCTAACACCCCCACCCCGCACCAGGCCTTGACCCTCTAGACCTCTCTGTCTTGCTCCTCCCTCTTCCCCGAAGTAGCACCAGGGACCAGCCCTTCTCATTCCTTCTACGCTTCCTTGGCTCTTGCCCAAGGGGGCCACCGCTTCCCCACTGCATGACTGCGGGCCAGTTGCCTTCTTCGGGCCTCAATCTTCTCAGCTGCAGAAATGGGGTGATTCCCTCCGATCGGCCGGTTATGATGGAAGCCTGAGTTAGGGATTGTATTTACAGCAACGTGAGCACAATATGTGAGGAATTATCAGGAGGGTCCGGGCTGCCGCGAGGCTGGATTTGTACTGATATCGTCCCATTATGAGTTGTCATGTTGAGTTTGCAGGAGGTGGCTGTACGCAATTCCACTCTCTTGCACTGTATGAAATATTCACCCGCCTCTCCTGGAAGGGATGGGGCAGAGGCAGCCAGGCCCCAGGCTGTGACTAATACAGGATGACACCAGGACCCAAAACAGAGCCTTGGGCTCAGCACAGAGGGGTGGGGCTGGGAGGTAGTGCAGAATGGAGGGAGGGGACGTGGCACCAGCAGTCGTCCAGGGTCCATTAGAGCCTCACCGCCCACCTGCTCTCAACAGGCAGAGACACGTGGCGTGGGGGACACATGGGGTTGAATTGCGTCTTCCCACCCCCAGCCCAAATTCCTATGTTGAAGTCCCAGCGCTCCGTGCCCCAGAAGGGGACATCAGAAATGGGGTCCTTCCAGATGTAGTTGGTAAAGATGAGGTCATGCCGGAGCAGGGTGGGCCCCTCATCCGATACATCTGGTGTTCTTACAGAAAGGGGAGAGGTGGAGACAGACGCACATCTGGGGAGAGCTCCATGTGAAGACTGGAACAATGCTTCCACAAGCCAAGGAACCTGCCAGGATCTTGGAGAGAGGCCTGGAGTGGATCCTTCCAGTAGAGCCTTTGGAGGGAGCGTGGTCCTGAAGACACCTTGATTTCAGACTTCTGGCCTCCCGAAGGGAATTTCCAGATCGCCAGGGGGCCCAGGGGACTCCGCAGGGGCAGGAGCCAAGAGGATGCATTTCAAGGTCAGCCAGAATTGACTTTGAAAGTGAGAACTGATGTTTCTAGAGGGAATTTAGTGTCGGAATCAGGGCTCACTTCGTCGCTGTATGACACTGGGTGACCTTCTAATCTGCCCTGGCCTCAGTTTTCTCATCCATAAAATAGGGACAATGTGCTTCTGAGCATTTCTGGGAGATGACACAGCATGACATCTGTAAAGCACTTAGCCTAGTCTCTGGCACGCGGTAAGCATCCGAAACACGCTAGCTTTCTTCTTTGCTAGCGGAGTGACCTCGGGCAAGCCTTAGTTTTCTCATCTGCCAAAGGGGGCTAAAAATTCTGACTTCACATTTTTGTTAAAAGCGGTTAGTAAGGCATACAGACGTTTGTCCCAATAACTGGCAGATAGTCGGGAGTGAATAACTATTTACCTTCATTCTCCCCATTTCAGTTCCCTAACGCTGTGGTTGCCCACCTTGTGCTTGAATGCCTCTAGTGATGGGCGACTCATTACCTTTCACAATGTTTATTCTATAGGGAATGGAAACCTCACCCACAGAGTCCTTACCCAAAGAGACTTTCCAGAGTCCCATGCACGTGTTATGCTTAATTCTCAAGCTTCCATTTTATAGGTGAGGGAGCTGAGGTCGAGGGACCAAACAGGAAGGTTAGCCATAAGGTCTCCCAGCTCCGCCCATACCTACCCCAACCATGCCCTATCGTGCACACTCCAGCCGCCTCTTTTTTTTGTCTGCCTGTTTCCTCTGGAAGCTTTGCGTGTGTGTGATAAAAGGGCAGGTGAGTGCGAGTGGGCGAGGGTGTATGAAGATGTGGGGATGTGGCTTGCTGCACGAGTCTCCTTCCTGGCCTCCTTCCACTTCCGCCATTGCCTCTTCTGGGCTGTGTCTTCAAACCGGAAGTGGCTCACACCAATTCTCGCTTCTAACTTGTAGCAGCTCTCCGGGATCCTGGAAAAGATCCCCAAGACTCTGGCTTGGACAAGTGCCCGCCTGACTGTGGCTTCTTTTCTAACCCCGTCTGGGGCCGTCCCACCCTCACCTACCTCACTCTATCTGGAAGCTTTCAAGTCTTCAGACAGACCATACCTATGGTCGCCTGGGGGCTGCCCTGTGCTCCTCTTTCAGTCTGGACATCATGTGGCTGCAAGCTTTCATCGTTTGGAGCCTGAAGAGCTCACCTCTTTCCAGGAGCTTCCCCCTGTGTCTCCCAGGTGGGTCAGTTCCCACCTGGGGGGTCTGCACCTTCCTTCACGGCACCTGCTCGTTTCCACATCACCCATGGCTCCAAAGGCACTACTGTATTTATTCTCATGCCTGTTTGACGAATGCCTCTTATTCTGTGCAGCCTGAAATCTCCAGGGAAGCAAAGCCAATGCCTGTTCTTATTCACAGTTGGTCCCTTGGTACCTGGTAGGTGCTCAATAACTGTCTTTTGAATGGTCGAGTTTGTAAACGTGTGAGTTTGGGTGTGGGGTGTGTGTAACATGGGACATGATCATGTCTCCCCGGGGGACTGACCTAAGTATCAGGTTTGTAACTTTGAGATGACAAATTGGTGAGTGGCCAAAATCATGTCCCCAAAGAAACAATTAAGGAAACTGTATGTGTTAAACCTTGCAACGATTAGACTTGGATACTGTGGGATGTGTCAGTGTCCCCACTGACGATGAGGACTGTTCCCGATCACCATTATGCCCCCAGCATCTAGCTCAGTCTGACGCCGAACATAAACTTCGGTGAATATGTGCTCGATGAATGTCTAAAGAGAGAATACTTAAGACAAGTGAGGTTCAAGTTGCAGGGTCACGGGACTTGTCTCGACCACAGAAAACTATGTCTCATATTTAGAGCTGTCCAGAGGTGACACAGACTTGGGGGATAGTGGGTGGCCTCCACGTCCCTTCCAGCTCCAAGACCTAGACTCTGGGACCGTTCCCCAGCTGGGCAGAAATGGACAGAAGACAGAGTGGTTTTGCCTCCCCTTGTAGGGAGCACTGAGTGGGGGGGAGCAGGGGCAGAAATGACACAGCGGCTTCCCTCCTTGACCAGAATCTAGTCCTGTTTGTTTTCGATCTGGGCGTGGAAGCAGCAGGACACTCCTCGAGAAGGGACATCACCCCTCCTCCTTCTCTGTCCTCTAGCATGAGTCCTGAACAAGTCTGGTTGCCTTTGTGCCTGTTTAATGATTTCCCCAAGGCTCAGGATGCTTGTTACTAAAGTCACAACAAACAATCAGGGGCCTCCTAATTAAAAGCCAGCCTGAGGTCTCTCTGCTCAGAGCTGGAGCTTGGCATCACCAGTATTTCTGAAAACAGAACAAAACAAAACAAAACTCATTGGTGGAGGCCTTATTTTTTTTGAGGGTTGGGGAGGGGGAGAGAGAGAGAGAGAGAGAGAGAGAATCTCAAGCAGGCTCTGGATATCAGTGCAGAGCCTTATGTGGGACTTGATCTCACGAAATCAAGAGTTGAATGCTTAACTGACTGAGCCACCCAGGTGTCCCGAGAAAGGGCCACTTTACAGGGGAAAGAAGACCCCGGGCATTTCTCCTGAGGTCACTGGGGACTGTCAGGGCAGGTTGTATGTTTTCAATGACACTCAAGTGGCAGCCAAGGATAGTGGAAATAATTTGGACTCAAACAGCTAGGGGTTAGCATCCCTGTTCCTCTGGGTGACCTTGAACAAGTCACTTTATCTCCTTGGGCTTTAGTTTTCTCATCTGCAAACTGAGGATAGCAATGATACTTACCTCCTACAGTTGCTATGCAGAGTGATTAAGTACAGTGGTGAACACAGAAGGTTCTGGATGGTCAGCAGCTTGCCTTGTGGGGGCAAAAGTGTATTTCTTACACTGAGGATCTCACATTCTTGAATTTCTGCTGCTTGGTCCTGTAGTTGCTTAAAAGTGGAGAAGTTCTTTTTTGGCCATTTTGAGTGAGCAATGTGGTCATTTATTTCACTCCTTGAGAAAAGAAACTGGCTTGAGGAATGTCAGCATGTCAGCAAAGGGATGGATGGCCTCAGAATCCATTTGGATTCATTTCCTCACTTTGAAGCTATGATGCCTGAGAGCCAGAGAGGGAAAGGTGCTTGCCCAGGGTCACATAGCCTGTGAACGCAGAATGAGGATCAGGACCCAGTTCTCCCACTTGCCCGGTTTTATTTATTTTCTAGCTGGTCACGGCAGTGGGCAGATGGCCATGGTCTAAGCCCTACTGTGGAGACTCGAAGCAGCCTCCCTTAGTCACTAACGCCGGGAACCTGGACATTCTCTTTCACCCGACGCCCGTGTAGAGCCGTGTCTCAACACAGAAATGTGAACATAACAAAACCACAGGCTGACAGCCTTGTGTGCGCAAACACAGCGATGGGGGAGGTGAAGGGGAAGGAAACGCTCTCTTGACTTCTGCAAGGAAAACAATTTTCTTTCTTGGTAACTGCAATTACTTGGAAACCACGTCAAAACAGCAGTGTTTCTCCGATAGCGTCTCTCTCTGTCTCTTTCCTCCCTGCCCTCCCTCCCTTCCCTGTCCTTCCTTCCTGTCTCACCAGCGTTCAAGGGGCCAAGGAAACCACAGGGCCATCGGGGGCCAAGTCCTCACCCTCACCCTCGCCCCCTCAGCTGAGCTGATGAATTTCTTTCCTCATGTGGGTCTCTACCAAGGCACGGCTTTTGTGTTCCATGTCTTTATAAGGCACTGAGCCCTGTATTGGTGGACGCTTTTGAGAAGCTCAGATGGCCCTCATCTCGGAGGAACGTTCTAGAAAGGTTGTCTGCATGAAGTGAGAGTTGCTGTTCATTCCAGTCATGGCATGGCCCCTTCCAACTTCCAACCTTTTTGAATAATGAACAGATAATACAACTTAGAAAAACAAAGGATACATCATTCACTAAACCGCAGACCACAGTCATTGGTAACTTTGGGGTCGCTGAGTTCCGTGACCGCTTGGACAACCGTGTCTCTACCTAAAACACCCAATTAACGGCCATATTCGCCCTTGTCTGATCATTGAATGGACTCGGGGGAGAGGTCACAGAGTCCAGCACACGGAGACCCTTTTGTTTGAAGCTCTGTTCAGCCCTCTTTGCTCAATTACAGAACTAAATGTTTGAACAAATATTTCAAACTGAGCAGAAGGATAATTGTGTCAATGCAAAGTCCCTCCCAGGCCAAGAGAACGAGGATTTAATTTCCACTTCCGCCTCAACCAAACACGTTTCAAGTATGCATTTGTGACCTGTTTGGAGTTCGTGGCTCTGTTATTCCCATGTCCAGAAGTCCCGTCTGGCGGGTGTGACAGGCAGTAACCCAAGTGCTGAGATTCTCAGATCCTTGAGTACAAAGGACTGACCTCACTTGCCTATACAGTGCCAGACACACAGTAAGTGCTCAGGGAGCAGATGATGAACGAATGAATGGATTTCAAAAGGAAAATTGAATTTAAGCTCAATGAAGGCAGGAATTCATGCCTTTTGGCTTTTATTTTTTCCTCTTGAAAACTCAACGTTGAGAACGACGCTTGGTATGTAGTCGGTATGGCACACACTGACCATTTTTTGCATGTGGGAGTGTGGGCGGGCAGTAAAGGAATGAGTGAATATGGGAGCAAGGGCTCCCTTTCTTTTCTAATTGTGTGAACTAGAGAAAGTAATTTGTCTTTTTTTAATAGGTGAGGAATGGAGGCCCCGATGAAATGATTTGCAAGGAGTTGTTGGGCGAAGTGTAAAATGATATACACATTTGTATTGGTTATAGACTGATACAATAATGCCGGGGAAGGGGCGCCTGGGTGGCTCATTCAGTTAAGCACTTCTTGATCTCAGCTCAGGTCTTGATATCAGGGTCGTGAGTTCAAGCCTGGCATTGGGCTCTGTACTGGGCATGAAGCCTACTTAAAAAAAAAAATGCCCAGGCAGAGTACATGAAAAGGTGCTCGGTATAGCTAATCATCAGAGAAATGCAAACCAAAATGACAATGAGATGTCACCTGGTCCCTGTCAGAATGCCTAACATCAAAAACACAAGCAACAAGTGTTGACGAGGATGTGGAGAAAAGCGGACCCCATGCACAGTTGGTGGGGATGCAAACTGGTGCAGCCACTCTGGAAACAGCATGGAGGCTCTTCAAAACAAAAACAAAAACAAAAACAAAAACAAAAACAAAAACAAAAACAAAAACAAAACTACTTTAGGATCCAGCAATTCCACTTTTGAGAATTTATCCAAAGAAAAGGAATATGGCATCTTGTGGAGATATCTGCACTCCCCTGGTCATTGCTGTGTTACTCACAATAACCAAGTCATGGAGAAGACTTGAGTGTCCATCGATAGATAGATGGATGAAGAAGTTGTCACACACACACACACACACACACACACACACACACAGGAATAGCATTCAACAATAAGAAGGTAATCCTGCCATTTGCAACATGGATAAATCTTGAGGGCATTATGCCAAGTGAAACAAGTCAGACGGAGAAAGACAAATACTGTCTGATGTCTCTTACATACAGAATCTGAAAAAGCCAAACTCACAGAAATAGAGAGAAGAATGATGGTTACCAGGGGTTAGGGATTGGGGGCAATGGGGAAGTGTCAGTCAAAGGGTACAAACTTCGGGTATAAAATTGAAAATATTCTGGGGATCTAATGTACAGCGTGGTGATTAGAGTTAGTAATACTGTATTATATACTTGAAAGTTGCTAAGAGAGTAGATCTTAAGTGTTTTCACCACAAAAAAGAAATGGTAATTATGTGATGGGACAGAGGGATTAGCTAACGCTATGGAGGTAATTACTTTGCAATATACGTCTATTTAAATCAACATGTCGCACACCTTAAACTCACACAATGTTATATGTCAATTATATGTACCTCAATAAGGCTGGAAAAAATAATGCTGTGAACCAACCCAAGCATCAGCAGCGTATAGCAATAATGTTTAGGGCTCAGGCAGGCTGGGCTAGGCTGGGGGGGTGGTCCTTCTGGTCTTTGCTGGGCTCGCTGGCTCGTGGGCTGTGCGCTGTCCTAGGCTGGCCCCCTGCTGAGATGGTGGCTCAGCCCCATCCTCCAACAAGCTAGCATCCCGATTTGCTAACGTCCCGATGGCCAAAGCTAGTCTCACACAGAACCAAGCTCAGAATCACAGTACAAAGACTCTTCAACATGACGTGGCGAAGCGCATGGACGCAGTTCCTATTTTTGCAGCCCACTACAAAATGCAGACGATCTAAAAATTTTCCCCAGCAGGGCAGACCTCGCACACGGCAGACATAGTCAAGTGTTGACTTGAAACAACCAAACATCTCAGGGGCCGCGGGTCTTAGAGGATACAGATGCCTGGCACAGAGCTGGGTTCACAGGCCTATGGATTGCCTGCCTTTCCATCAGGTGACTGCCCTCGGTCCAATCAGCTCTGGCGAGGGAAGGTCAGGGGTCATGTGGTACAAACATGGCTGCCTACAGTCTAAGTTCTCCGTCCCAAGACTCTGGTCTTTTTTTTTTTTTTTTTTTTTTCTGCCTTGAGCCAAAAAGAATCCCAGAATCTGGGGTGAGGTGAAGGGGAATTAGTTTCCTTCTCTGCCCCTGTTGTAACAGATGCTCGGGAGGAAGTGTTAGCTGAAGCCGGGGCCATGTCTGACACCATGGGTCGGGTACAGTGGCTTCAGAAGCAAGGTGGGGGAGAGCTGCAGGGTCCTGGGAATATTCGGGTCTGGGAGAAGGTTATCTTGAGCATCTAAACTCCCCCATCTAAACAGTGGGCTTTTAATATTGTGTGGTGTTTATTCATCCCTTTGTCCTCAATACCCAACACAGCATCAGAAGCAAGGATTCAGCGAATGGAGTTAATTTAAGAATTGATATGATTTGCCTGCTCTGGGGAGAATCTTTTTCTATAGGAGAAATCTAAAAGCAAAAGTGGGGTGGTCAGAGGCAGGTCGACACCTCAGGAGGGTTGGGCTGTTGGCATTGTGGCTATGCCTCTTGCGAAGGGTGATAGACCTTTAGCTACTAGTTATGGAGAAATGCCACCCAATGTCAGTGGTGCTTAGCCTGCCTTTCTTTTCCTTGGGTTCTGCACGGGGCCCCTCTGCCTGGAGAGTGCCTCAAAGACCAGTCACCACCCTTTCCAGGAGACAGAGAGACTAACTTTGGCTGACTTCTGGAGGAAGGACCCACTCAGCCAGGCCTTACTGGCCCTCCATTTTGTCTCTTCTCTGGGTGATGGGTAAACAATAGTCTAAGAGACTGAACTTCTTCAGGTCAGTGTTGAAACCCAAAGTCCACCATTTAGTCGGCATGTAACCTTGAGCTGGGATTTTTCCTTTTGAGCCTCAGCTTCCTCATCTATAAAGTTGGTATGACAGTAGCAGAGCCCATCTTGTGAAGATTATGTTGGCAAACTAGGGCAAATGCTTGGTCGTTAATAGGCCGAATACTTATTGAGAACTGGCTAGAGACTAGCACTTGAGAGATATGATAGAGATAAAAACAGGCATGGTGTCTATCTGTGCTGGATCTAGGGTGGCGGTGGTGATGGTCAAGACAGACATCGCACACAGAAATGTGACATTGTGATTGTGATCACTGCCGTGAAGGGTGGTGCATGGATCCCTGAGAGGCCCCAGTGATGCGTCCGACCTCATTTGGGAGGTCAGAGAGTGCTTCCTTGAAGTAGTGACTCTTGGGCCAAAATCTGAAGAAGAAGCACTCAATCCATGTATCATTATTTTCTTCTTTCTCACCTCCAGAGGTCAAATCGTGAGCAGGAAAGACCAGGATTTAGCTTTGAGCACTGGTTTATGTCCCAGACAATTTGCGTGTTACTATCTTGTTTGATCCTCTAGCAATTCCCTGGAACTGGGGAGGCTTGTGATTCTCATTTGGCACACGGAGTCTCAGACACGTGAAGTCATCTTTCAGAGGAAGAGACAAAACAGAGGTTGAAATCCAGGTCTTTCAGACTCCAGAGGTCTTTTCCCCTATAGACACAGCAGTGTGGTTCATGCCTTTGTGGTATGATTGTCAGCTAGAAGGAGCCTCTGCAGAGCCCCAGCAGTGTGGTCTGCCCAACCCCTGTCTGCCCAAAGGTTCAGTGCCTTGAACACAAGCATTAGCCTGGCAGCCCTTCCAGTCTTCTTGGTAGAAACTTCTCCCCTTCTTTTATAGGGGCCAATAAAATGGGTCAGCTCCCCATGAGTGGAGACAGATTTAAAATCTTAATCAAAAGAGAGATTGAGGGAGCATGTTCATCGAAGGCAAGATGAAGAAGACACCTAGAACTTTCTGCCTCTCCCCGCCCCCCCCCATAATGTTGAAGAGGGTCAGAATCTTAGCAGTCATCTAATTCAACCCACTCATTTAAGGATTAAGAAACCTGAGGCCCAGAGAGGGTTAGGTGTTTGCCCAAAGGCACACAGCATGTAACTAACAGCACAGGGACTTGTGCCAGGGTTTCTTAATTGCTCTTGTGACTTTTTCCCCCCTCTGCAGCATACTCTTTCTAGTTTGGGGGGCCCTTAAAATCACCTCCTAAAGGAAGGCAGAAGATTTATGGGTTAATAAACATTTACAATGAGCTGCTGAAAAAACAGACTCAGGTAGACAGGAATTATTCATTCAAATTAACTATAAATTAAGATCAACCTAATTTAGGCCTATTAAAATGGAAAGCATATTATCTCTCATTCAAAGGAATTTGTATTTGATGCAAATAGAGCAAGTTCCTAAACTTTAGAAATGTTCTTGGATTTTTCATCTGCGTAGTTAACCAATGGAGAACAGGCCCCCCATTTAAAAACAGGGGAACATAAGGAACAATAATTAGTTATGTAAATAATGTGGCATTCTTGTTTATAATTAGTTCAAGAATAAAATAAAATTCACGCATGTCACAGGACTAATTTTCGTATGCAAATGAACAATCAAAATTATAAACGGTAATAATGCAGTTTGGGAGATGTGACATTCTCAATTTATTACCAGAGGTGCCAGTTCCAGCTGATGATGGCTGACATTGGAAGATTTCAAAGGTGCCCAGACCTGGAAAATTCTCACCCATCAAAAGGAAAAAATCTAATGGAAATATTTTCACCCGTTTTATGTTGCTCATGGTCACAGTGCACCCAGGGCTCCCCCATGGCTGAACAGAGTTGCCACACTGGGGAAGAAGGGGTCTGGCAGAATCTTTGAACACATGGCTTTGGAATCTGGCTGATGGAAGAAGCCAAGAGAAGGCACCTTAACCTGGGTTCTGGACTACATGTGTGACCCTGGGTAAGCCATCTGCCCTTGCTAGGTCTTGATTTCCCCATTGAAGATGGAGGTTTTGTTAAAGAGGAGGTGGGAGTTTTGGAATCTGACAGATCTGGGTTCGAACCTTGGTTCTACCACTTGCTAACCGCAGGGCTTTCGTTCTCATCTTTCTGCACTTACGATTCTTTGTCTCTAAGGTGACAATAATATTCCCTATCTGCAGGCAGTGCTGAATCACCTCAAAGAAGGACTAAGTGCATGTTTGGGGTCCCAGAAAAGCACAGGAGTAGATTAAGCCTAGAAAAAGGATGCTTACATTTTGGCCTTCATGAGAGCTTTATGCCACCATGAAAAATAATTTGAAAGTATCTAGTACTTTTAATACTTTTAATTGAGAATTATAGATAGAATGTGTGTATGTATTATGTATAGAAAGGGTCTTGCGTCTCGGAGAACTGTGAGTAAATGCAACCCCATGTGTGAAATAATGAACACAATACTTAGAAGTTAGAGCTTTTTAAATTGTTGTGGTAGTTATTGTTAAACAAGTGGGTTCGATTCAATAATCCTTGAGATCTCTTTATCTCCAACCTTTTAGGATTCTGTGCAGAGGGAGGACATTTAGGTGCAGGTAAGAACTGCATCAGGACCCACAGGGGCTGATTGGAATTTCCTAAAGAGGATGGCCCAATACATTCTGGAAAGTGGTGACAGAATCCATTGAGGTTGGTGGTGTGGTGGGACACAGTGATCTGATTCCATGGATTCTAGGACATTTCTCCTAGAACCCAGTACCTGACACTCTGCAACCAGAAATCCATGCCTGCTAGCTCTCAAGACTGGGAATATATATTCATGATGTCACCAAGAAGATGTGCATCATGTTTAGTGAGATTTGCCTATCTATTCATCCATCCATCCACCCACCCATCCATCCATCCATCCATCCAAACATTAAGATGGTTAACTGTGCACCAGAAGGTGGATAGAGACTCCAGTCTCCTTTAGCTGGTGGCACTCCAAGTTTGGGATGGAAATGAGATACAGAGATTCAGATACCCAGATTCAGAGAGTTGAAGTGAGTTGCCTAAGGTCACACAGTGACACAGCATGTTAGAGATCAAGCCATGCCTTATCCCCTGTCTTTGGAATTCTCGATGGGCTAGGGTCTGCTTCACTGTGGCTTCAGGTGACTGATCCCCTCTTAGAAGTCCTCACTAGACAGTTGTGGGAAGAGGGAAGATGAATGTTCTCCTAGAGTTGTCTTTTCACTCCTTGCCCCAGGAGGGCACCCCCTCCTGAGCTCCTTGCCAGGTCAGCCTGTATTTAGAGCAGCCTGGGTGGGCCCTCTCTGCCAACATGCACAGCTGTCAGGCTTCCAGGAGTTTCCTGTTTCCAATAGCAGTGGGGGGCCCTGCAGGATTAATTGCTTCTCCAGCTCCCAGCAGGGAGGCATGAGGCCAAGACAGCTTAGCTTGGTTAAGAATGAAGGGGAAGGCACACAGGTGGCAGAGAACAGGCCTTCTTAGCTCAGGGGGCTCTGTGGGTCCAAAAGAACCTATGTGGGCAGAAAAAGGCTTATTGCCAGTAGAGAAGATCATGGAGGGCCTCACTTCCTCTGGGAGGAAGGCATCAGAGCCCAGGGTCCTCTTCCCCATGCAGTTCCAGAATTACACAACTGGAAAATGCTCCCTAGGAGAACCTGTTACTGCCCTTTGTTGTTTTTATGTGGACTTCCTCCCTGTCCTCCTTTCTATTTTTCCTCAATTATTTTTGGGCACCCGCTGCTTATCATGCTCTGGGAATATAAACATGTTGCAGGCAGATTGAGTCCCTGACCCCACTGGGCTGGAAGTCTCGAGGGGGGAGATGGACATCATCAAATACTGGAACAAATGAAGACATCTTTACAAGCTGGGCTCAGTGTAATGTCAAGGAGACATGGGTTTCCCTGGGGCAGGATCTGACCTCTGTGAAGCATTGGCCAGGACCAGCTTTCCTGAGGAAATGACATTGACTTTCAGGACCAACAGCTAATAGGGCAAGGAGTCACTTCACCTCTCCAGCCTCAGTCTTCCTGTCTATAAAATGGGATAACAGTAACACCTGCATTCTAGGATATTTGTGAGGATGAGATGAGTTGAGACAGGGGAAGATGCATAGCATCTTCCTGCTGTGTGTGTGTGTGTGTGTGTGTGTGTGAGAGAGAGAGAGAGAGAGAGAGAGGAAGAGAGGGAGAGAAAGAGGTATGAAGAGGGTTGTACAGAGAAGGTGGTACCTGGGCCAAATCTTGAGTGGTTAATGTGAGTTTACAAGAGAATGAAGGAGGGGAAGGGTGTTGGAAGTAGAAAGAGTAGCAGGTGCAAAGTGACACAAGTATAAGAACAAGTGTCATCTGTCCTGTTGTCTGATACCTGGAGACATTCAAATGAGCACATGGGGCAGATCTCCAAACAAAACAAGCTTTAATAGCACAATACTATTGTTCCTGAGACCAATAACAATGAAAATAATAACAGTGACCACAAAAGCAATAACAACCACCACGCGGAGGGAAGTTACACTTTGCCAGGTACTGTGCACGACTGACTTCATTGATGTGCTAAAGACACGTCCTGCGCATTCTGTTGTGTGTCGTGTGGCTTGATGCCCAATATTGTGCAGGATACTCAGGTAAGGAACTGAGGTTAAAATCGTGGAGAAATTTTCTGTTAGGCTCAGAAGGGAGAACAGGCTATCTTGGGCAACATGAGTGGTCCAGACACATTTTTCCTTTCTTTCTTTTTTTCTGGAGAGTCAAATTAAGATGGAAATATTAGGGAGTTTAGCCCAGTCAAAGATGATTGTGCAGTGCTCAAGGGGGTGATGAACTCCCTGTCATGGGGATATTCAAGTGTAACCTGGCTAGTTCCTTGTTGGGGATGTTCTGAAGGCAAACAGAGGAGAAGAGTGGAGATTGTACTAGGGGGCCCCTGGAACCCCTCCACTTCTGAGAAGCTATGGTTTTAGGAAGACACATGGATCTTCTTCTGGGAAAGGTTTTTACAACCATAGGGAACATTACTGTCTTTGCAGATTCTGTCTTGAGGAGGCTTGAATGTGAGCCGCATGCCTGCAGGGGCATGGATGCCTTACTCTCTCAACTCCTTTCCAGCCCCCAAGAATCATGGTAGTCTCTGCTTGCAACCCCATCTGAAACCGTACCGGGGCACCCTCACCCCCTTCCAAACTGCTGTCATGGCTTCGTAATGGTCTCCCAGCATGCTTTTCATCCTGCTATGATCTATCCTCCACTTAGAAGCCAGATCTGTAATTTAAATGGAAAATCTGATATAATTTTTCCCTGAAGTTTCAACTTATGACCATGGCCCTTCACAGCCCAACCAGATCTCCTCCACCTCACCCACCTAATATGTATGAGCCATACTTCCTTCCTCTGAGACCCTTAAACACTCAAGGCCTTCACATGTTTTTTTCCTGGAGCCTTCTCCTTTCTAAGGCTTTACAAGGCAAGTTCTTTCCTATCATTAAGTTCCTAGCTCAACCATTACCTCAGAGAGGTCTCTCTGACCCCTCCCCAGTCACCCACCATTATTGCCCTTTCGATTTTTCCTTTTAGCACTTAGTAATGCATCCCTAATCCCACCTACCATTTAACATGTGCATGGTCTCTGCCCCCTACTAAAATTTAAGCTCCTTGACAACAAGGACTTGGTTTTCTTGCTCATTGCTGTCATATCTCCAGTGCCGAGGTCAGAGTCTGGCTCAGAGTTGGCCCTTAAAAACATGTGTCAACCAGGTTGTGATCTCACAGTTCTGAGATTAAGCCCTTCATTGGGCTCTACACTGAGCATGGAACCTGTTTAAGATTCTCTCTCTCTTTCCCTCTGCCCCTCTCCCCTGCTCACACATGTGCTCTCTCTCTCCCTCTCTCTCGAAAGTTGTGTTGACTGAATGAATACTTGCATGGGGGCAGCACTTGGCTATATGTAAAATGTCACTGTTTATCTAGGAAATTCTCTTAAAGTGTATTTATTTTGAGAGATAGAGAGAGACTGTGAGCATGGGAAGAGGGGAAGAGAGAGAGGGGAGAGAGAATCTCAAGGAGGCTCAGCACTGTCAGTGTAGAGCCCAATGAGGGTCTCTATCCCATGCACCTCGAGATCATGACCTAAGTGGAAACCAAAAGTTGGATGCCCAGCTGACTGAGCCACCCAGGCTCCCCTAGGAAATTCTTTTAGATGGACCTTCTACTATTGGATGTCCTCATTTTAGGGATGTGAAATAAGAATAGTCATGGGGCGCCTGGGTGGCTCAGTCAGCTGGGCATTTGATTCTTGATTTTGGCTCAGGTCATGATGTCACAATTTGTGGAATCAAACCCCGACATGGACTCTGCACTGACAGTGTGGAGCCTGCTTAGGATTCTCTCTCTCCCTCTCTCTGCCCCTTCCCAGTCACACACATGCACACGTTCTCTCTCTCTCTCTCTCTCTCTCAAAATAAATAAATAAACTTGAAAAATCCACAAAATAATGTTCTATTAAAAGAAAGAATAGTCAGGCTGCCAAGCCAACTTGGATTTGGTCTCATTAGTGTTCCTTCACACAACACATATTTGTGGGGGCCAAAAATAGACAAATCACATTAAACTTAAGATTAAAATTGAGAATGTTTGTTCATGGAAAGGCACCATTAAGAGAGTAAAAGGTAAGAAATAGAGTGATAGAAGATATCTGAAACATGTAACAAACCTTTCATGCCTAAACTATATAAAGGACTCTCACAGTCAAGATAAGAAAGGCAGGTAATCCTACCGAGAAATGGGCAAAAGACTTGAACAGGCACTTCATCAAAATGGATATCAAAATGACCGATAAGTTCACCTGCTCAGTTTCAGGAGTCCACAGAAAAATTGCATATTAAAAATCACAATATGAAACCACTGCTCACACACCAGGATAGTTAAAATATTTAAAAGGCTAGGAAATACCCAGTCTTGGTGAGAATGTGGAGTATGTGGAACTATTTTATATTGCTTGTGGGAAACTAAGTTGATAACAATAGTTTGGAAAATCTGTTTACCATCCTCTACTAAAGCCAAACATATGCATATCCTGTGACCCAGTAATTCCACTTATTGATATAAATCCAGCAGAAATATATACACATGGGCACTAACAAACTTGCAAAAGAATATTTATAGCAGAAAAATTTGTATTAGTCTCAACAAGAAAGAACCCAAATCCTCACAATGGAAGCATGGCAAAATAAATTGTGGTACCATCACACAGTAGAAAACTAAGAAACCATGACTGTGAACAAACTACAAAGACTTATAAAAACATGGATGATCCACAAACATGATTTTGAGTGAAAGGAGGCAGACCCAAAGGAATACATAGCATGGGAGTCTACCTGTGTCAAGTTTCAAAGCTGGGCAAAGTAATCTATGTGTAAGGGGTTAGGAGGGTGGTTATTCTTTGGTGAGGGTAGTGGCCTGGGAACATGAGAATTTACTGGGAATTGGGAATGGTGTAGGGGGGAATGTTGTGTGTCTTGAGCCCAGTACTGGTTATATACACATTTTGTTTGGAAAAATTCATTGAACTACACACTAAGACATGTTCACCTTTGTCCAGGCATGTTATGTATTAATAGAATTTATTTGGAAATGTTCAGGGGGTCCCACAAGGGGCAAACTAGGCTTGACTCTGGGAGCCATCAAAATCAAAAGAGGGGCAGCCCTTGTCATCATGAAATGGAGTGTTCTACATTCTAGTGATGCCACAGTCTTGCTGGGTGGCTTTGGGTAAGAGACCTCATTTCCTTTTTCTATAAATTGAGACTCGTGACTCCGTCCCCCCATCAGACTCAGCTGCTGAGTTCCCCTTCACCACTCCCATCTCTCCTCAAAGAGACAAAGCCTCCTCACCATATGTCTCTTTGTTTATTTCCACTCAGAGCTACGTTTCAAATTCTGGCCGGAAAGGCAAGTCAAGGAGTTCCACATCTGTGAATCCCACAGCCCTCCTCCTGAGATGTGCAGGGGGAGTATGAAATATTTAAAAGCTCAAATTGAAATCCTGTTAGCTCCAGGTCTGGTAGAGCCAGGTTCTCCAGCCTCAGAACATCAGTATCTGTTTGCTGGTGTCATTTAGGGACCCCGGCTTTCCAAACCATTGACTGAACCTTTCTGTCAATCCAACACTTTTAGGGTAATTTAACTTAATAATACCTTTGTCGGCACCGGCGCCTGTATCTGAAGGGTGATTACCATAGAAGTTATTTTAGGTTGTTTAATGGAATGTAGTAAATTCTCAATTGACAGGGCAGATCCTCAGAATGGCTTTTCAAAGTGTTTACCTTTCAAAGCTTCCCCCCCCTTCACTTTACCAAACTTACTACTTTGAGCTGGTGAAGACTTCATAAATTATTAGCAATTGTTCTCCCCCCGTGTTCACATGCATCATTAATTCTTTGTAAAAAGTTCAAACTGTCCGGGGCTTAATTGTTATCACTGAGAGAATGGCTGGAAATGGATGCGGGCTCTATTATTTCTGTCAGAAATTTTGACTTATTGCACTTGATATTTTACCCATCACATCATATTGGAGAGAGAGAGAGGGAGAGAGAGCAAAAAGAAAAGGGGAGGGGAAAAAAGAACATAAATGCTTCTCCTTGAAACAAAAAAAAAATAATAATACATATATTTCTGGGGAGAAAAGTCAAAGATCCGGGTGACAAAATAATAGCTCCAATCCCCCCAAAGAGAGAGGAGGAGGGCAGCATTTATGGGAAATTTATGTTGTAAATTTTATTGGCTTTAACTGTATTTTTATTCTTAGGTTTGAAGGTTCTATAATTCTAGGAGCCTGATATTTAATGATTCTGAGATGTCAAAATTCTCAGTGTACAAGTTCCCAAGGTGTTTGACTTTTGGGATAAATTAATCCAACAGGTCAATAATCAGGACTGCCGAGAAGTATAGTATGTCAGGATAGGAATGATATGGGCAACAATCATAGAAATAGCTGACATTTGTTGAAAGCTTACTCTGTGCAGGCATTGAAATTAGGTAATAATATTATTAGGTACTAGTATCAATCTCATTTTACAGCTGGGTAAACTGAGGCACAAAGTAGTTGAGCACCTTGCCTAGGGACTCAGTGGCAGAGTTAAGCTTTGAAGCCAGGCAGTGTGGCTCCAGGCCCATACGTTTGGAGCCTAAGTGTATTGTTTCCCATCTCAAGACACTGTCAGTGTTTCTTTTGCCCCACCTGGCATGTTGTGGATCAAGAAGTACACGGAAACTCAAGTGACCACATCAGAATGTAAGTCTATTGCCAGACTTCTTCCCAGGTGACCCATCCCTGGTTTGTCTTTTGCCTTTGTGGACACTGCTCTCCCCATCTAGCAGGTCTTCCCTTCCCATTCATCCTACAAGATGGTACCAGTGCAGTCTGGCACCAATGCAGGGGATGGGAGGCATCTGGTAGACCAGCCAAAAGGATGAATCCTGTGGTCTGATGCACTTGTGTTGGAATCTTGCTTCTCCCACTAGATCAATGCATTGAGCTTGATTTAAAGATGTCAGTTAAGCCTCAGTTTTCTTATCTTTAAAATGGGTGTCACAACCCCTGCCTCACAGGAATGTTGCCAGGATTAGAGGTGTTCAAAAGGAGCTTCGTGAACAGCCTCACACAGAGCTGGTGCTCCATAAATGTATCATAGTTATCTGTGAGCATGTCCTATCTCTCACAGTGAGTGTTTTGTGGGTCAGAGCATGAGGATAAATGTCTTTGGGGACGTTTACTGTAGGGTGAGTCTCTGTGCTACAGGCTTGGTGTTTGTGACATCACTTGACCTCTATAATCATCCTCTCTGGGCCATGAATAAATGAGGAGACTGAATCTTAGAGAGGTTAGCCATCTTGCGTATGGCCACAGGGCTGGAGTGTGGTGGTTCTGGTGCTCAAACTGGGGTGCAAAAGCCTGGCTTTGCCTGCTCTGCTGAAGGAGGACCATGTTTTTCTCTTCTCTGTGTTCTTCTCCAGAAGCTCAAGGGGAGATGCTTGGGAAGAGTCCCCTGGCAGGACCCTGTCTTATCTTGGGACTTTGGCCAGGGAGGCAGGGCCACCGTTAGGACAAATCAGGCAGAAAAGTAGCATCTTTTCTGGGTTGATTCTTGTGAATTGCTTTGCCTCTGCATCCTCTCCTACATCTTCTCTCTTCTTTCTGGTCGTCATGGTCTTCCGCCCAATGAGGCAGGAGGAGAGATGGATGGGCCTTATGTCTCCAATGATAGTGGGGGTGGGTGGGAAGACTTGGGCCAGCAGTCAGGACACAGGGGTTTGAATTCTGACCCTGTCATCTGTGTGACTTGGGGAACGTCCCTTACTCTCCTGGGATGTCCATTTCCAAGCAACTGGACACAAGCCAAAATGTGTGACTTGGATGAACTCTTCAGCAGCTTCCGTACCGTTTCTGGCTGTGAAGCAATAGAACCAGATGCTCAGATGAACTCCTTATGAGAAAGGCTTACACTCAAGTCAGATAAGAGAGGGGCTGTTGTGGATGGAGAGGGAGTGGGGGATATTGGTTCTCCCCAAGGCACCTGCAAAGAATACCAGTCTGCCAGAGAGCACAGTTTGAAGAGAGATGACCAAATGGTTCTTGAAGGCTATTTTTATTTCCAACATACTATGTCTCTTGCCATCCTGAACAATTCTCAGTGGAGAAACATGAGCCACTCCTGGGAGTTTGAGCACAGAGAGGGGAGGCTGGTCCTGGCCATTTATTTCTATCTGGCTTTGGAATACAGGCGTATGATTTCCTCTAGGTCACAAGCCTGCCTGTGCCTTAAGTCTTGTGGGTCCACTTGCAGGTGCCTATGTAGCCACCTCTCCAGATGCCTCCT
Organism: Lynx canadensis; assembly: GCF_007474595.2. NCBI lineage: Eukaryota > Metazoa > Chordata > Mammalia > Carnivora > Felidae > Lynx > Lynx canadensis. The sequence goes on from NC_044314.2 coordinate 68,534,708, forward strand.
TGCTTGCTTGCTGAGCAAGGAAGTGTCACTATCAACAAAGGAGGTGAGTTATTAGCAAATCCCAGCACATCAGGGATTGTCTAGGCTAGTGGTCTACAGGATGGGGTCTCTGTGGCCTTCATGACGGGGGTAGGGGAAGGAAGCACAGGGGTCCACCGCCCCCTTGTTTTACAGAACACTTACACTCTGACTTCTTTCCATATGCACGTGTGTTTTTAAATTTACAATGCTTTACTTTTATTTATTTTTATTGATTTTTTATTTTCTTAGCAGGGGCTAGTACAGCAGGATGCTGGAGTCCGTTCCTTCTGACTCATAAGAACCTACTGGGTGCATCTCTTCCCCAATTTGTAATCAGCAAAATCACATTGAGGGCTTGAAGTTGGCCATGGTGGGAGTATTGACACCATGAAAATTGGCCAACACCACAAATCAAGGTTTTCTCTGGGAAAGCTAGTTGTTAAACATTTACCAGCACACCACTAGGCTAATATAACAAATATTTATGTACCCCCTACCCAGCTTTGGTAAATCTTGACATTTTGCTATATTTGTTTCAGACCTTTCATTTTCCTTTTAAGAGATAAAATAATACAAAAACAGTTGGCTCCGTATGTATCGCTCTTCACAATCTCATTCATTTGCTTCCTGAGCCAGAAATATAGTCCCATCCCCAACTTGGTGTTTATCATGTTTTAAAAATATTTTTACTACATATGTGTCCATAAATAATACATGGTATTGTTTTGCATATTCTTAGATTTATATCCATCGTATTATGCCATATGTATCATTCCACAACTTTTATTTTTAAATACATTTTATGTTTTTTCAAAGGTTTATACATGTTGATATATGTAATTCTAGTTCATTCATTTTAATTTCTATATGGTATTCCATTGTATAAATATACCAACATTAATTTATTCTTCTTTCCACTGATGGACGTGTAGGCTGTTTCCAATTTTTGTGCACATCTCCTGGTGCACATATGCGGGAGTTTTCAAGGTATATACTTAGAAGTAAAATTTCTAGGTGCAAGGATATGCGTATCTTAATCTCTCCTAGGAATTGCCAAGTTGCTCCCGCAAATGGTTGTTCAGATTCACACCCTCCCCACCCCCAGCCGTGAGTGAGTCCTTGCCAACAATTGGCATTGTCAGATGGCTTAATATTTTCCAATCTGATGGGTGTAAAATGATATCTCTTTGTGGGTTTAATTTGCATTTTCCTGATTACTAGCGAGATTGTGCATCTTTACATATGTTCATTGGCCATTTATTTTTCTCTTTTGTGAATTACCTATCCATTTCTTAGGCCATTTTCCCCCTATAGTGTTATTTGTTTATCTTTTTTGGTAAACCAAATAAAGATGTATTCTGTTTACTAATATTTTATGATTATACAAAATGAAAATTCTTTTTTCTACCGGGATGTATCTTGTGTGTCAATAGTGTGTGGGATATTTTTTGCTCTGTAGCTGTTTTAAAGTTTAACCTAATCACATTTATGAACCCTTTATTTTATGAATGGTGCTTTTGTGTCTCGTTTAACATAGTCCACCCTGGGGTTATATGATATCTTCCTATCACGTATTGCACGGTTTAAAAAGTTTTATTTTTCCTTGTTAGGTCTTTAATCAACCTAGAACTTATTTTTGTGCAGTTTGTTAGGTAGGAATCTGATCTTACTTGTTTTACATGTATGTTGCCACTGTTCTACCACAATTTTTAAATACCCCATCTTTTCACTTCTGATTCTAAACATTATTTTGTAGTTTTTAGGGTGATGAATGTTCTCATTGTTTATTAGATTGATTTGTAGGTATTTGAAGTGTTTTATACTATTGTACTTTCTTAAATTTTATTTTAAATTATTAAATTTTAATTTCTATTTATTCATTGCTGGTATACAGAAATAAAATAAATCTTTGTATCTTGGCCTTATATCCGGTGACATTGTTAAACTGAAATATCAACACTAATAATTTATAGGTTCTTTTGGATCTTCTACATACACAATCATGTCACCAGTGAATAAAGAGGGATTTCATTTCTCCTCTCAATCTTTAAGCCTTTCATTTCTGTTTTTTTCCTATTGCTCTGGCTAGGATCACTGATACAATATGGAATAGGGTTGATAATAACAGGCAGTCTCATCCAGTTCCCCATTTCATGGGAAAAACTTTCAATATTTTACCATTAAGAATAATGCTTGCTATATTTAAATTAAAAAAAAAATAAGATTGAAGAAGATTGCTTCTTTCCCTCATTAAAAGTTGTCTCATGAATGTGCATTGAGTTTTATCAAAGGATAGTCTCATCTGTGAAGTAATCTTAATTGTTCTCTCTTTTCTGTTAAAGTGGAAAATTACATGAATTGATTTGTACCATTGTATTCCTAGAATAAATATCAATTGGTAATGATGTCTTATCATTTTTCTTTATCGCTGGATCTGATGTGCAGAACTTTGGGATATTTGCATGTAAGTACGTGAGGGATATACCACTTGTTGAAAAGACCTTCCTCATTGACTTGTGTTGGGATCTTTGTGGAAAATCAATTCACCGTATATGTGAGAGTCTAGACTCTATTCTCCCCCACCCCAGTTTTATTGAGATATAATTGAGACACAACATTGTGTAAGTTGAAGGTGCACAATGTATTGTTTTTATATATTTATAAATTGCAAAATGATTACTGCCATAGTATTAGTCACCACCTCCGCCCATCACATAGTTATCATTCATTTACTGTGGTGAGAACATTTTAGATCTATTTTCTTTCTGGACCTGTTTCCTTGTTCATAAGGTGAGGAATATAATACCAGCTCTAGGAGACGTTTAGAGGATAAATATTTAGCAGATACCTATAAAGCACTTAGCACTGTGTCTGACGTATAATCAAGGATTAAAAAATATCAACTACAATTTCTCTTCTGAGTTTCCTCGTTTAGCACTTTGCCTTTACAGGTTGGGGACACTGCCTCCGTGGACCAGAAAGACTCAGAACTCTCTTCTAAATCTCTTGTCAAATAATGCCCTTTTGTGCCCCAGTTTCGTTGGCATACTCGCTGGTTAACACGAACTTGAGAACAACTGATCCGAAGAAAGTAGGAATTTAGACGCTTAAGCAGTTAGGGCACAATGCGTTCTGATCACCGCAACCATTTGGACACCCAGTGTTTGCCAGGCCACGTGGGTGTGGAACCAAAAGCATGTGATCTGTGTCCCCAAGGCACTTACGGCGTAGCAGAGAAGGTGATGCAGAAATGAGGGTGAAGAGGGCAAACTGAGGACTTCGTGGTGGTGGCCTCAGGGGCCAGGCAGTGAGCCATCATGCAGGAAGGCGGTGTGGTCTGAGTTGCCTCTGGCTGGACCCTTCCCTCTCTGAGTCTCCATTTCTTCATCCTCTGGAGCAAGGATCATGACACATACCTCACTGATTGCTGAGGGTTAGAAACTCACCAGCTCTCTGACTTACAGGAGATGCTAAGCCCCTATTGGTCCCTTCTTCCCCATTTGATGGGTTACTGTGTACCTGTGCGACAGTGCACACACACACACACACGCACACGCACACGCATGCACGCATGCACATACACCTTCATATTTATGAAGCACAGATAAGACACTGTGAGTGAAACGGAGTCAGCAGGCGTCCTAGGCTCAGGAGGCATCTCTCACTTCCCAGAGCAATGCCCGTTCCTTGAGTCATGGACAAGACATTCGTCTGACTCCACATTCCACTGTGAGAGACACACATTCCATCATCTGAGCTACTGGACAAGCCCTCGAGGCTGTCAGACACACAAACGGCCCCGTCTGAACAGTTGCCTTCTCTTCGGGCGCCAGGCTGCCTCCGTTCGGGGCTCGTGTCTAAGTCACATTTGCCGAACCGGGCTCTGCCAGGACAGCTGGTTCCAAAGTCAATCGCCTCCCCCGCCAAGGAGCCGGGGCTGAATTCTTCTTCATTACAGCCTGGCTTTGGGTTAGGCATTATAAATAACACCATGCAGACAGCCAGATGGACAGCGTGTCTAACTGGGTGATGGTTCGTCTGTCCCGATAGAGACAGCCCTGAAAATAGAATCTGAGGGACTGGGCAGGACCCACAGAGTCATTGTGTCCTTCCTGCGAGTCTAGTGGGAACCCCCTTAGCTCATCTCAGACAGGAAGGTGCCTACCTGTTTCCTTATAAAACTCCACGGAGAAAGGAAACTCTGCTCAGACATCCTCTACTCTTTTCTTCTGGCAATGATTAGTGCAGTGTGAAAGCTTTCTGAAGCAAGACCTGGCTGGGCTCAAATCCTGGTTGAGCCACTCACAAGCTGTGTGACCTTAGGTAAGTTACCGAACCTCTCTGAGCCTCCGTTCCCTCACCATTAAAATGAAAGACGGGAACAATGCCCAGCTCAAAGGTTGATGTGGGTTTGGGATGGGATGAAGATCACACTAAATGCTCAGGAATGGGAAATATAATTTTAGGGGGGCCCAGGTTACCGAAAACAACTACTCAGCCATCTCTTTCAATGTGCATCATCACTCAGGGCAAGTCCAGCCTTTTCTGGATCCAGGGGCTAAATAAGAGCCTCTCTGAAAGGCCACTCCAATGCCAGCGAACCCATCTCCTGGGCCTCTATTATTATGCAGGAGGCAAAGAAACATAATGGGAGGTCACAAGGCTGGGGGTCAGGTCTCAAGTCCAGGTTGGGTGACCTTAGTACATCAGCTGATGCTGCAGGAAACACAGGTGCCTCAGGAGACATGGATGGGCCTCTGTTCAGCCCATGCCCAACCCCAGGCACCTCTTCTGACGTCTTAAGGCACGTGTCTTCAAACATCATTGACAATAGATTCATGCTCTGAGTAAGAAAAATCTGGCAGTTGCTACGGTAGCCAATGATCTCTTGGCTTACTCCTAGGTGTAATGGTTTACTCCTAGAACTGTGGTCTCCTTCCAGTGACATCCTTCCTGCCTGTAGGATTCAGACCGAGCATCGTTCCTTGGCATTCAAGGCCCCCCTCAATCTGACGCTGTCCCCCGCCCCCCACCAGGCTCACACCCACAATTCTCCTAGCCCTTGGGTCTCCAGTTATTAAGTTCCAGGACATTCTCTGAAAACATTAGATGTGGTGTAGCACCTTTACCAGGGCTCATTCCCATCCCCCCACCTAGAAGGCTGTTCTTCTCTGTGCAGACCCAGCCTATGCTTATTCTTCCAGACCATGCTGACATGTCCTCTCATGCCAAAAGGTTTCTATTTTGATCCCTCCCAGTAGAGGTAAGCAACTATTCATGTATTCCACAGTTATTGAATGCTTGCTAGGTGCCATAACCAGGGGTGGGGGGAAGGGTAAGCCAAAAACAAAAAAAAAAAACACAGAAAGTGAAGCATCAGGACAGTCAGTCAGGTGAGTGGGGAGAAGAGCATGTGCAAAGGACCTGTGGCAGGACCAATGGTGCATGATGACCACATATTCCAGTCTGTCCCGGGTCGTCTCAGTTGTTCTGGGTTATTTATTATCAGTAGTCTCTTTCTCTCTCCAAAGTGGCCTGGTTTGGAAGATAAATTACATGTTTGCTCTAGGATTCTGGCCTGTTTGGGGAGGGGAAGCTAGGGTATCAAGACTGCAGACAGAGGAGGAGCCACAGCTTGAGAGACTGGTGGGGATAGAAGCATGTGGGCCTTGAAGGCTGGGGAAGGAGCTCATTGTCTATCCTAGCAGCAATAAAAAACCTTTGAAGGATTTCAGGCGGTGTGTGCCAGGAGCTGGTTTCCTCCTGAAAGGTCTCTCTCTTCTCTGTTCTCCCAAATGCATTGGCCCTTCCTCACTTGAGAGCCTATCTGCATTTGGTAGGCTGTGGCTTCCATATTTCTTCTTCTCTTAGGCTGTGAGCCTTCTGGAGGGACAAGAGGAACTTTTTGTGAACCTCCTTTCACGTTCATTTCCTCTCTACTCCTGGATGTTTAGTGCCCAGGGCTGTCTGGGGAGTCACGACAGAGCCTCCAACAACATGGGTGGAACAGAATCTCCCCACACCCCCTACCTTTCCCTGAGCCAGCCTGGAACCTCACTGGCTGGTTTATGTGAACAAGAAACTAACCTCTATTGAGTCTGAGCCATTATAAATACTGGGAATAAATCTTGGAAATATTCAGAGGCAATACACCAGCTACATGTGCCTTGAGCTCACGGCATAAGTCAGGCTTTGTATGCTCTACACGCTTGTTTCATTTAATTCTTATAGGATGCATTTTATAGATAAAGAAACAAAGGCTCAAAGAGGTGAAGTGACTTGTCCAAGACCACACAGCTAATGAGCAGATGATCTTGGATTTGAACCCGGAATGTCTGGTTCCGGAGCCAAACACCAACCTTGGAATTACCAACCCTCAGTTTCTTTCTTCATCAGCTGGAGCAGTGAGAGCCTCCCCACCCCCCACCCCCCGTGGACCCCGGGTTCAGGCTGGTCATGGCCCCCTCCACTTGGAGCTTCCAGACACGGGGCTCAGTGACGTGGATGGGAGACAGGTGGGGAATCCCACACCCACGGCCACACCCTGTGGTCGCATCCCTGCATCAAGTGCCCATCTCAGGCAGGGGCCGGTGGTATTTCTTTCCCCTGCCTGTAGGTTGGCAGGTTCTTCCAAGAGAAACACTCTTAGATTCATTTAAAAGTCTAAGCAGGGACAGCACAAATTATTAGTGTTTGAAATATTTATAAAGTCTCTTGTTTGCCATGGCACAGGAGGTGATAGACCACAAATAAAAAGAAAGCTGTTGATACACATGAGCAGCTCAGACGGAAGGGAAGGGGATGTGGTCTGTCTACTGCCCCCTGGTTTTCCAAGGGTGCTAAGCCAGGTGAGTGTTCGAGCTAACTTCCTTTCTACTGCTGCGGCCGCATCACCACCCAGATCATCCCGCAGACATTTCAACTGAAGGCTTCAACATCACAAGCCAGTAACATGCGGGAAAGCTGTGTGAAGGGTATTTGGGAACTCCCTGTGCTATTGTTTTTATAAAGATCTTTTCTGGTCGTCTAAAATGGTTTCAGAATAAAAAATTAAAAATATATCACGGAACAGGGACTTTTGCTGTGTTTGAGCTGAAAGAGAACGCAGAGCAAAGTGTTGTTTTCCTCATGTGGCAGATGGGAAAACTGAGACCCAGAGGGAGGTCTGAAAGTTACCCAGTGAGATAAAGGCAAGAAATGGAGGTCTTCTGACTCCCAACCCAGACTTCCTGCTTTGTTGACCTCCTACCATTTCTTTTCCTTTTCTTTTTTTTTTTTTTTTTAATTTATTTTGAGAGGGACAGAGACAGCACGAGCAGGGGAGGGATAGAAAGAGAGGGAGCGAGAATCCCAAGCAGGCTCTGCACTGTCAGCACAGAGCCCGACGTGGACTCCAACCCACGAACTGTGAGAAAATGACCCGAGCCAATACCAACAGTCAGACACTCAACCGTCTGAGCCACCCAGGCACCCCCGCCATTTCAATACACAGGCCAGAATTTGGAGAGGAGATGCTCTGGTCCTAATGTGAGAATCATAAGACTCTAACTACATCACTTATGTATTTGTATACACATGTATCTATGAATGCACTCATTCATTCATTGATTCATTCATTCACTAACTCAACAAATATGGTGCTATGTGAGCATGACAGAGATGGGCCTGCCTTTGAGAACCTAGGAAAAAATGTGGATCGAGTTGAAGTAACTCTGGGCCATGAATAGCACCACAGAGTTGTTTGTCTTAGAGCCAGGAGGCTGGCCTTTTGTGCCCTGTACCAGTTACTTGCTGGCAAGAGGACACTCCTGGAGGGAGGGCAAATCCTTGCAGGTATTTTCAGGTAAGGTGGCTGTCGTTAGCTGCGGGCAGCTGTGAGTAGGAGTGGCAAACATTCACAAGAGCTGGGATCCGAGGCACTGGCCTTCCAAAGCGTTCTGAGTGGGCCACAACAGCATCTAGTATCTAGGAAGCTAGGGCTCCATCCTACCGGGAAACTGGGGGAGAGAGCATGGAACTCATCTCAACGGGATGGGTGGGGGGAGCCGGGCAGTTTATCCACTGACTCCTGCCAGTCGTCATCAAAGAGTGGTCGGTCACCACCAACGAATGAGCACAGCCTGACCCATGTGCAGCCGTGAACAGCTCCAGCAGACAGAGGAAGCCCTCAGGCAATGAGGCCGGCGTGCAGGAAGGCGGAAGTCGGGCAGATGTGCTCACAAGTGGAAAGTGTCGGGGAAATATGGGTGCGTGAGAACCAAGTTCACCTGCTGCAGATGGCCTGGGCCAATCATACTTATCCCTCAGATAGTGGACTTGGGAAGCTGGTGGAAACATGGGGCCTGTTGGCTGGAGGCCCAGAGCAAGAAAAGCAGAGAGTCACAGCTGGGTGGTCATCACAGTTTTCTGCATTAGATGCTGGAAGTCACTCAGGGAAGGGCATGGCTGGCCTGGGAGCCCTCCTGGCTTCTGACCATCCTTTCTTCCTTCTTTCCTTCCTTCCATTTGTCCTTCCTTCCCTCCTTCCTTCTTTCCTTCCTTCCTTCCTTCCTTCCTTTAATTCTTCCTTCCTTCCTTCTTTCCCTCCTTTCATTCATCCTTCCTTCCTCCCTTCCTTCCTTCCTTCCTTCCTTCCATCCTTCCTTCTTTCCTTCCTTCCTTCCTTCCTTCCCTCTTTCCTTCCTTCCTTCCTTCCTTCCATCCATCCACCCTTCCTTCCATCCTTCCATCCATCTTTCCATCAATCCTTCCATTCACACATCCATCCATCCATCCTACAGATATTTACTGAGGGCCTGTAGTATGCCATTATACACATGGTGTATAGCATTATGTCTGGTGCAGGGATAAAAGGATAAAGAAGACAAAGGTCCCTGCCCCCTTGGAGCCTATTGTGTGTGTGTGTGTGTGTGTGTGTGTGTAAGTGGAGGGTAACTAAATAGATAAACAAGATGATTTTGGACACGGATGTATTTAATAAAGGAGACTTATAGGATGCTGAGTAGAAAGTGTCTGATGGTGAGGGATACTTTTGACAGGGTGATTATGAAGAGATTCTCTGATTATATCCATTTTACAGATGAGGAAACTGAGGCTGTGAGAAGTTAAATAACCTGTCTGAGTGCGTTTAGCTGCTAAGTGGTCCCACTTTAGATCCCAAGCCTGTCCCCCATAGTAGCTTCTACTCCTTGGCTCTGATTTTATTGAGCCAACACAAATTAGGCACCCTTTCTTCTTTCCCTGTCAGTCGTTGTGTGATTTGGAGACCACAACCCTGCCCCTCCTGAATCCCAGTACAGAGTCTTCTGGCTCTGCCCTGGCCTTGGAATAAACACTGACCCATACCTCTGGGGCCAGCCTCACCCTGGAAGGCATCAGGGTCCCAGAGAGCAGAGTGGCTCTGGACATAGTGAGTCCTGTCCCCACCATTTGCTCACCGTGGGACCTTGGAGGAGTGGCCTTAACTTCTCCAGCCTCAGTTCCCTCCTCTGTCAAATGCCAAAACCAATCGTCTTACCTCCTGGCATCACTGAGAAGCTTAAATGAGCTAATGCTTGGGTAAGCCTTGGCACCCAGCCCAGCACAAAGGGGATGCTCACATTGATCTTGATGGGGCAGCCGCTTACCCCAAATATTCTGATCACTTGCTGGGCATCTCCCAGGCAGACAAGAGGAGAGCTGTGACCCTTAGCCCTGGTCTTCATGGCCTTCAGCCCCCAAGGGACCTCGGGCCAGGCCCAGGGGTGAAGAAGAGAGGATTTTCTAACTCTGGGTGGGGACCGCCAAAGCAAATTAGGGGCGTCAGACAGACGGCAGCCCTCAGCACCCAAGCAAACCGACATGGCGGCCAATGGAGGGGCCAGCTCCTCCTGACCTTAAACCCAAATGCTCCTGCCCACATCTGCAGCTAAATAAACCAAGTAAATCATGCTGGCAGATAGATAATTAAATAATTATCAGGCACTTAATAACAAGGAGTGGGTGTTCTGAATTACCATATTAGACAGTGTCTTTGCGGACTAATTGTTGCATTACATCAGAGTTACTCATTCATTATTCTTGTCATTTCGGGTGATAATTTGCACTTTAGGAGACAGCGACAATTTTAGCAGGCAATTAGAGACGTGTCAGGCCTGGCCCCGTGAGTTACTGTCACAATTATTGCCTTTTTTCTAGTGTCCTCATTTGCAGCCATGTATTTAAGGGGATTTGGGTAATTCCAGGCCTGGGCAAAACAACCATCCCACGGGAGAGTGGCAGGGCGAGGACACGGCGGCCACTGCTGTCAGAACAAGGGACTGCTTCTTAGACGCGGAGGTGCCAAAACCCCGGGGCCAGCGAGACGGGAGGAGCTGAGTGGAGCTTTCTCCTCTGCTGGTACAAGCCACCTCCAGTCTCTGAAAACTAGAGCTGTTCCTCCTCGGTCACTCTGGAGGCTGCCTCTCCTCCTCCCGGGGCTCCTGTCACCCACCCGACCCAGCCTTTTGTCGCGCCACTCGCCTGACCCTTTGTGATGGGTTCTCCTGCAGGCTTCAGGGAGGTGGTGGAAGAGACGAGACGGAAGAGGAAAGAAAGGAGAGGAAGGAAGCCATCTTCACGATGCTTTTCACTTTCTGTGGTTGCTGATGCTTTGCACTCTTGGGGCCTTGGGGACCCACACAGGGACTGCCTGGGGTTAGCTAATTCCTGGAGATAGCAAACAATGTGCCCCAAGCGCGCCTTTAATATGAGAACCAGACAGTCCAAAGTCCATTCCCCCAGCCACCTGCTTTCAACGGGCTCCTGTGGTCCAGAACTCTCTCCTTGCCTTCATCTCCCCAGGTTAGGTGCCATAGAGACCGGGGACCAGCCCGACAGCCTGGAATTGGCTGAAATGACTCAAACCAGCCGATCCTAAATCAGCTCCTCTATCAGTCGGGTCTCCGGCCCATGGTCTCCGTTGGGTCCTTTCTACCCCGGTGCCTTCCCCTCGGGGCCCTGCCTGGCCTGTCCACCCCCTCCTCTTGGGGACTGTGACAAGCGACCTCTCCCTTCAATGGCTGCCGCCTGTTGGTCTTCTGGGCTCGGCACACCTAAAGAAATAAAACCCTGGGTGAATTTTAAAGCAGCAGGGAAGACAGCAAGGGGGGAAGGGAATTGAAGAAAAAGGAGTAAAACATGAGAGGGAGAAGGCAATGAGGAGGAGGGAGGGGTTAAAAGGAGGAGGGGGAATATTAGGGGGAGGGGGAGAAAGAGAAAAGGAAGAGAAATGGAGAAATGGAGGTGGGAAGGAGGGGGAGGGAGACTGGGGCAGGGAAAGAACAGAGGAGGGGAACCGGCACTCAGCTGAAAGGTCTATCTGAAAGCAACACTTTTTTTTTTTTTTCCCATGGCTCACAGTGTTTACTTTTTGGTGAAATCCAATGTCTGGGTTCATTTAGCTCCGGTCGACTCTCTTGACCCTGGACAACTTGAGAACAGACAGTGTGAATCAGTGACTCAGAAAGAGGCTTTCAGAAAATATTTTTCACTGGCTACATGGTGGGAATCAAGAAAAAGGAGCACTATTCAATCCGCCTGCAGAACTCTGCAAGAAAAGGGCAGGTTTCAACCTCCAACCGGCTCCTTCTCAGCTCTGTCCTTAGCAATTAGGGAGGAGACGCTGAAGTGGCCAGGTTGGGTCCCCACCGTTCCTCCCTTAGCTTTGGAAACAGCCATCAGCCCAGGACCCACTGGCCTCCGGGAGGAAGGGCGGCCCCTGAACAGAGGTGTCAGCCCAGCGAGCTCCTGGAAGCGGCCGAATTCAGGGGGTCTGGAGTCTCGGCTCTACTGCGTGCTAACTGCGTGACCTTGGGCAAGTCGCATCTCTGGAATCTGCATCTTCTCGGGCGTTGCTAGGGTGGTAGTCGCTGCAGGGCTTTAACAAAGTGAAGCTAAAGATGGGCCGTAGAAATTGATGCGTGGAAGCCAGTACTGACTTATAAGCGGGGGCTACGGTTTCCATTCTCACGGTTTTATTTCATTTTTAAATTTTATTTCTTTAGTTTTGTTGTTAAATTTTATTTATTTATTTTGAGAGAGAGAGAGAGAAAGAGAGGGAGAGGGAGAGAGGGAGAGTGCGCACAAGCAGGGGAGGCGCAGAGAGAGAGGGACGGAGCGAGAATCCCAAGCAGGCTCCGTGCTGTCAGCGCAGAGCCCGATGTGGGGCTCGATCTCAGGAGCCGCAAAGGCACGACCTGAGCTGAAACCAGGAGTCGGATGCTTAACTGACTGAACCACTCAGGCACTCCCATTTTCATGATTTTAAACTCGAATTATTAGGTGGTCATCTGGCCCCGGGTGGCTTTGATCTGGTGGCTTTGATCTCTCGGGTCCTGTTGGGATCTATCGTCTCTCGGGTCCTGGATCTCACAAGGTCCTGTCGGATCCTTGTGTCTGGTCTGGTTCCCACTGGTGCCAGGAGTAGCCGGCACACCCTTCCCCCGAGATAGCGCTTCTGAGTCCCCATGCTGCCTTGACCTCACTCCTTAGGGCATCACATCACATGTCCATCCCCTGACTGGGAAGAGGCAAGGCACATCCACTACAGGTGCCACATGGCCACTGCACGCCAAGCACCCAGCTCACCGCTTAACGTCCATTACTTGATCCAAGCCTCACGGTGGCTTCTGAAGGAGGTATGATTATTCCCACTCTACAGATGAGGAGACAGAGGCTGAGCCAGCTGGAGTGGGTTCCTCAGGGGGATACAGCCAGCAAGTGGCAGAGCCATGCTGGGAACTTGACTCCCTCAGTTCTTCTCACCCATGGAGACACACTATCGTGACCCTGCGTGGTCATCCCACAGAAGAGCGGCTCCGGAAGCAGATCTTTGGACCCATTTCTGCAGTAAGATTTGCTTCATGCGGCCAAGTGTGTTTTCTTCAAGTATTTTACAAATTAGATTTGAAGGAAAACACAAGCCTTTGAATAGTAAAAGCAACGGAGGCTCAATGCATCTATCTTATCTTTCCTTCCTTCCTCCCTCCCTCCTTCCTTCCTCTCTCTCCTTTCCTTCCTTTCTTTCCTTCCTTCCTTCCTCCCTTCCTCCTTCCCTCCCTCCTTTCCTTCCTTCCTTTCTTTCCTTCCTTCTTTCCTTCCTTCCCCTTCCTTCCTCCCTCCCTTCCATCTATCCTTCCTTCCTTCCTTCCTTCTTTCCCTCCCCTCCCTCCCTCCTTCCTTCTTCCTTCCTTCCTTCCTTCCTTCCTTCCTTCCTCCTTTCCTTCCTCTCTTTCCTTCCTTCCCCCTTCCTTCCTTCCCTCCTTCCTCCCTCCCTCCTTTCCTTCCTTCCTTCCTTCCTTCACTTCCTTCCTCCCTTCCTCCTTCCCTCCCTCCTTTCCTTCCCTTCCTTCCTTCCTTCCTTCCTTCCTTCCTTCCTTCCTCCTTTCCTTCCTTCCTTTCCTTCCTTTCTTCCTTCCTTCCCCCCTTCCTTCCTCCCTCCCTCCTTTCCTTCCTTCACTTCCTTCCTTTCTTCCTTCTTTCCCTCCCCTCCCTCCCTCTTTCCTTCCTTCCCCCTTCCTTCCTTCCCTCCTTCCTCCCTCCCTCCTTTCCTTCCTTCCTTCCTTCCTTCCTTCCTTCCTTCCTTCCTTCCTCCTTTCCTTCCTTCCTCCTTTCCTTCCTTCCTTCCTTTCCTTCCCCCCTCCCTTCCCTCCTTCCTTCCTTCCTCCCTTCCTTCCTTCCCTCCCCTCCCTCCCTCCTTCTTCCTTCCTTACTCCCTCCCTCCCTCCTTCCCTCTTTTCTTTCTTTCTTTCTTTCTTTCTTTTCTTTCCTTCTTTCTAAATATAAGACATATGTTTATATGTATATATAAATACATACACGCACTACGGTTGACCTTTGAACAATATGGGTTAGAACTGCACAGGTCTACTTCAAAGCAGTTTTTTTTTGTAAATATAGGACAGTACTGTAAATGTACTTTTTGTTCCTTATGATTTTCTTAATAACTTTTGTTTCTAGCTTACTTTATTATAAGAATACAGTATTTGGTACCTATGACAAAGGAATGTGTTAGTTGACTGCTTACGTTATTGGTAATGCCTCCAGTCGACAACCCCGTCCTATTAGTCTATTAACCAGCTCCATAGGCTGTTAGAAGTAGGTTTTTGGGCAGCCAAAAATTATATGTGGATTTTCGACTGTGCAGGGGGTCAGTGCCCCTCACCCCGGCGTTGTTCAAGGGTCCACTGATATACATACTTGTGCACGCATGTATGCATTAGCTAAAAGGAGTTAATTAAGTTAAAACCACAGTAAATCTAACAGACTTGGATTAACACGATGGTCAAAACTGCAGGAAATATAGTATTTTGAAAAAGAATAAATCCAGCCAATTACAGATTTATGTTTATGCCAGCACTGTTACCACAGTTCTACAATAATCATTGATCAATCAGGGTTTTATGACAAAACTGTAATTTTCCTGTGTTTTGCCCTCACCTAAAAGTTTCCTCGTTTGCTTAATTCCCAGAATGCGATTCCGTAAATCTTTCCCTCCACGATATTAAGTAGATAATAAGAATGCCATGTAAGATTTGCTTATGGTTTAAACCACAGTTGCAAATGATTTATAATTAGGGCCAAATCTAAGACAAAACATTATTAAAGTCAAAACCTGCTGTAAATTGGCCCAGTCGGCTTGGGCCTTTAGCAATTTATTGGGGTTTAATGACAGTATTTCCTCTGGTGAGATCCAAGGGGTCAGCTGACACCAAGGGGAGATATTTATGAGTAAGGGGATGCTTTGGAAATCACTGGGGCGTCCCTAGTGGCATCGGCCCAGGGGAGACATCACTCCACAGACACCCTCAAAGACAAAACCTTCAGTATGGTTTTTCCAGGCAGGTCCCCCACAGAAGAGGGGCTGAGAGTCCACCCTGCTCTCTTTGTGGCTGATGGCCTTGCGGTTTTCTGTTCATGAAGGTATTTGGGACAAGTCCGGCCATCAGTCATTCATGCAATGTGTGTTTATTGAGCAACTACTACGTGCAGGATACCTAGGATACAGCGGTTAGCCAATGAGGGAGATGCTTTCATAGAGTATCGTGGGGAAGGGACAGACAAGACCTCTTCCTGGTGGTGGTGGTGGCAGGGATGTGGGTGGGAGCTGGGAGGGAAGCTGGTGGGGGGTGAGGGATGAAAGTAAGAAGTGGGAAGAATGCTTGTAGGGGTTGGGAAGGAGGGTGAAAGGAGATGGGAGGGAGGCTGGTAAGGTCCATTTAAAATGGGGTGGTCAGGGGCACCTGGGTGGCTCAGTCGGTTAAGCATCTGACTCTTGATTTTGGCTCAGGTCATGATCTCACGGTTCGTGAGTCTGAGCCCTGCATAGGGCTCTGCATTGGCAGTGTGGAGCCTGCTTGAGGTTCTCTCTCCCTCCCTCTCTGTCCCTCCCATTCTCTCTCTCTCAAAATAAATACATAAACTTTAAAAAGTTAAAAAAAAATAAAATAAGGTGGTCAGGGAAGTCTTCCTGGAGGAGGTGGTATTTCATCAGAGTCATGGGTGAGGGAGTGAACCATGCTCCTGGGATGGGAAGGGACATCCCAGGAGAAGAGATCAGTGAATGCAGAGGCCTGGAGAGGACAGTGTCCCCAGCAGGAACCCAGTGTGACAAAAGCAGAGTGAGCAAGGGGGAGATGAATCAGGTCCAGCTAAGGCACTGGGAGGACCTTGGCTTTCACAAGGATGCAGAGGCTGCCAGGAAGCCTAGCACTTTCAAAATGATAGTTCTGGTTGCGGTCTGGAGAACAGACTGTAGGGGGCAGAGGGGAAGCAGAAAGATGAGGCTTTCCTGTCTTCCAGGTGTGGAAGGAAGGTGGCTCAGACCAGGGGGTGGTGGAAGAGAGGAGAGAGATGGTTGCATCTGAAATATTGTTTGTAGTTGGGCTGACAGGAATTGTTGACAAATTGGATATTGGACGTGGCAGGAAGACACGAGTCAAGTCCGAGTCCTAGGTCCTTGGCCTGAGCAACTGGGCATGCAACGGTGCATTTCCTGAAATGGGGAAGACTGGGGTGTCGTGACAGGTTGGAGAAGGGGTGGTGCAGCATCGGGACTTTGGTGATGGATGCGTGAAGCTTCAGATGCCATTAGTGTCCCGATGGGCATGTCAAGGCGGCAGGCAGATATATGAGTCTGGAGTTTAGGAGAGAGGTCAGGCTGGAGATATAAATTTTGAAGGCATCAGCCCAAGATGGTTTTAAAGCCATGAGATCACCAGGAAATGGGGACAGATATGTAGAAGAGAGGGTCTGTGGGCTGAGTCCAGGAGCCTGTAACATTCAGATGTTGGGAGAAAGAAGAAGCACCCAGTTCAGGACATTGAGAAGGAGCTGTCATGGACACCAGGGGAAATCCAAGAGAACGCGGTGTCCTGGGGGAGGAGGGAGACCAAGGGTGAGGCCATCAACTGTGTGGAAGGCTGCTGAGAGGTCCACAAGACGGACGATGGAAGCTGTGGACACTGGCTTCAGAAACATGGTGGTCATCGGTGACCTTGATGTCGAGAGTTCTGAATTCTTGGATCGCACTTTGGCATTTCACCAACCTTCGTGCAGAGACATTTAAGAACAGCAGTATCCAAGTCGCCTTGTTTCTTGGAGACGTGCCTTTGAGGAATGTCTTCCACTGCACCCCAGCTGCCTAGGCACGGGCGCCATTTCTCCCAGGGGAGCACCAAAGGAATCTGCTTCTTCTGAGCGACTAAAATTTTCCATTGGAAACACGTGGGTTCTTATTTCCTTCTTTGCTTTGGCCACCAGTTGCCTGGCACAGTGTCTTTAATGTGCCAAACTGACTATTGGCCCGTTTTATTCTTTTCTATCCTCACTTTCCCTTTGCCCTGGTTACTTTGTCTACATTCTTTTGATCCTCCTCATTATAATGTATGTATTTTTCTCTAATGTATAATTAAAAAAATTGTTTTAAATGTTTATTCATTTTTGAGAGACAGAAAGAGAGAGAGAGACAGAACGCAAGGGGGGTAGGGGCAGGGAACGTGAGGGAGCCACAGACGCCGAAGCCGTCTCCAGGCTCTGAGCTGTCAGCACAGAGCCCGATGTGGGGCTCGAACTCACGAACCGTGAGACCTGAGCTCGTGACCTAAGCTGAAACCAGGAGTCAGACGCTTAACCGACTGAGCCGCCAGGTGTGCCTCTGTAGCATTTAATTTCTGTGTGTAATCACAGCAAATCTTTTTGGAATCATAAGGAGGGTAAATAATATAGCGGATGCCCAACATTCTGACCGTCTCATAGATCCCACTGGGCCTTAAAAACCCGCATGCATCACGGTGGAGAGGACATGGACCGGGGTGTGGAACCAAAGGATATTTGTTCTAGCTCTGGCTTTGCCATTAAATAGCTGTGTGGCCCCGGCTAATCATTTGCCCTCTCTGAGCTTCGGCTTCTCCACGTATCAAACACAGGTTATCCTTAGGGTTAGCAAACATGAGGCCTACATGCACTGGCCACCTCCCTCACATAATCTCCGGGGCAGCCTGGGAGGTAGGCGCTGTTATGATGCCCCTTCTACTGTTGAGAAAACAAAAGCTGTCTTGTCTGAGGTGGGGATTTGAACCCTGGCTGTAGGTGACCCCAAATTCTTTCTTCCGTGGTCACCTGCCCCTCAGGATGAAGCACAGGCAGATGTCACTCCTTTTCAGAAGTGAAAACGAAGGGACAAGATGGCTCTTGGGATTTCCAAACGTGGACCCTTTTAAAATTCATACACACAGATGCTGGGGGTAGAGGGGGGGAGACGGCCAGAGGGAAAGACGCGGTGTCAGACGGCTGTTTGCATATGACGAGCTTGGTCTGCTGTGGCGGGTGACAAGTGGGTCACCAAGCTCTGCGGGCGAGAATGTTTTTTTTGGGATCCACACTGGGCTGGGCACTCTTAACTATATCTCTTTCTTCAATGAATAATGATGAATGAGTGAGTGAATGGCCACCCTGTTTGTTTCCCCCTCCGTATGGTCAGACCAAACTCTAGGAAATACCCTGTACGTTGCATCTTTCAAAAACTCCTTGGCAGTGAAGAGCCTTCAACAACCTGCCTGCTTTTCCCTCCAGAGCTCCAAAGGCACTAATAACACCCCCTATATCCCCACCCTCTTCTGCCTTTGGAGCGCGTCTAGGGGATTTGCTGCAGCAGCAGGAACGGGCTGACAACACCATTCTTCCTGTTTCCTGGGAAAGCCTTTCTTTTGCTTTGTTCTGCACTTGAAAGTGAGCATGCAAAGACTGTCAAGAAAGGATCCTTCAGGCTGGGCTGTTTGGGCCACAAGGCATGTTGGGCAGGGTGGGGGAGAGGGAAGGAAGCCAGCCTTGGGGACCCAGGGAGGCTGGATTGGAGTCTATCCCCACTGCGTGGTCTTGGAGAGGTCATCAGCACTCACTAAAATCTAGGTTCCACTATCTCAGATCAAGGAGCGGGCCTCACACGCTCCTGGGGTCTTTTCTAGGCGAAACGCACGCATTCAGGACTAAGTTCACAACGAGTGCCTTGCACGGAGCAGCGGCAGAATCAGTCCTTGCTGGTCTGATTCCCTGGTCCTTTCCTGAGTGCATCTTCTGAGAGAGGCAGGAGAGGGGGCACCGGGTCCCTGAGTTGGCGACAGGGGAGAGGAGGGGAGGGCGGTGTAAGGTGGTAGACGAAGGACTTCAAGATAATGAGAGATTGCATCAACTCCCCCCCACCCCGCCCCGCCCCTAGCTGTCTCTGCTTCTGGAAGCCAGCAAGAAATAAAGCGGGGTGGGGGGGGGCAGGAGGGAGAAAAGAGGCATTTATTTTGGAGCTGTATCAGAAGCTGGAGTGTCAACCGGCTGAAATGCCGCCTTCTCCTGCGGGCTAACGGTGTGGGCGACAGCCCGCACATCCAAATGAGGGAGCGATTAGACCGCTCGCTTCTGAAGATGGATTTCTTGGTTGGGGGAGCCGGGTGGGGGCTGGGCTGCCGTAGAGGGGACGGCAACATTAGGCTTTGGCAAGTTAATTAGGGTTCAGGAGTCCAGCCAGCGGGGAGAGAGGCTGGATTTGCATAAAGCTCATTTACATAATGTTCTTCACAAATTGTGCAGCCAGAAGGCTGCGGGGCTGGCAGGGAGGGGGAGGCGGTTAGCGCCGGAGGCGGCAGCAGCCTTAGGGGGAAGGGGGAGGCTCCAGCGTCGGGGGGGGGGGGGAGGGCACTCCCTCCTGCCCCCTCCCACCCCCTACCTCGGTCTTCCCGATAGATCAGTCCGCACTTGTGCCCATTCTGCAGCCCCCTTCCCAGAGGCCTCCCTGTTCCTTTCCGCCCCGGCCACCTCCAAAGTGTCTCTGTGATCGCGACTGTCCCTTGCTTAAAACTTTTCCATGACCCCCTCGGGATTAAGTCTAAAGCCCTCAGCCGGCCCTGTGGTCCGGCCCCTTCCGGAGCCCATCCTTCTCTTGTTCCCTCTTCCCACCTAAGCTCAGTCCCCCTCAAGGGTTCTTGCAAGTTTTTGCTCTTGTCGCCTCTTGCTGTCTTGAAATGGCCGTCCCACAAAGACCAGCCTCTTTGGAGCACCCTCCTGCCCCCTTGTTCCAAATGCCCTGCTCTTGGAGCGTTTCCTCCCATCCCTGTGCCCTCATCAAGTGGACTGAAAGCCCCCTTTTGTGTGGCCAGAACTTGTCATGTGGTGTAGTACAGGGAGGGTCTCTTTCCCCATCAGGCTGGGACCCCCCCCCCCCCACCCAGGAAAGAGATTTGTTTGACACAGCCCTGTATCCAGCTGGGCAGGGGCATGCAAACAGCAGGTGCCCAATAAATGTGGAGTGGGTGAAGAAAATTGGCCATCTCAGCCAGAGATGGGAACCAGGTTCCTGTCTGCCTGAAATGAGCCAGACCCATCCTTTTAATTTCTGTATCTACGTTCTTTCTCGCCTTAATCACTAACTAGTTGTGTGTTCGGAGCTGCGGGGGACAAGGACAAGCTACGCAGAAGGGTGTGATGGTCTCTGAGCTGGACCCTTCACTGATGGTGGCATCATAAAAGTCGGACGGACCAAAGGGGAAAGAGGCATCCCTGTCTGGGCAAACAGCATCTTCCAGTGCAGGGAGGTTGGAAACTGCACAGAACGTTTGGGAGGTGGGCGGGGGGGGGGGGGGGGGGGTTGAGCCGGCTGGAGCCAGACCTGAAACAGGAAAAGTTTGGGGGGTTTCAAATTCTGAGTCGAAGGGCCTGAACTGTGTGTGGTACATTTTTGTAAGCCTCTGAAAGCCTGTGATCAAGGACAAGAAAGTAACCCATGCATCTCCTGAACACCTGCTCTGTGCCACTGAACACATGATCGCCTTTACCCTCTGTTCACCAGTAGGTATTATTCTCCCCAGAGTTACTGCTTTGGAGGACCGGCAGGCTAGAGGCACTGGCCTGAGCTCTCAAGGATGGGAAGTGGTAAAGGACTTTGAACTCTGGTGTCAAATGCCAGCCAGCCTCCTGAGTTGGATTTATTTGTGTTTGAGAGAAATACGTAAAAGGAAAGGGAAACGAGAGAGAGAGGTAGAGAGTGGGGGGCTGGCAGATTGGCAGAGAGAGAAAGTGGGTGGGGGGGGGAGAGAGGTGGGGGAGGGAAAGGAAGGTGGAGGCCTCAGAGGGGGGATGGCTCAGAAGAACAGAAGGAGGAAATTCACAGGTGTCAGAGGCCCTGGAGAACCCCAGGGGTGCCTCTTGCTTTAAGACAGCTGCTGTCGGATACAACTTTCTATGATGTTCTAGATCTGCCCTCCAATAAGACCCACAGTCACTAGCCTTACGTGGCTACTGAGCACTTGAACTGTGCTCGTTGAGACTGAGGAACTGAATTTTAATTGCATTTAAATTTAAATTTGAATAGCCCTGTATTTAAATGCCTTACCCCAATTTCAATGTGAATAGCCATCTGAAGGTAGTGGCCACGGGGAGAGTGCAGTTTTAAGAAGGATCCTTTCTTAAGGACTTTCCGAAGTCCAAGGGCCTGGCTGGGTTTTCTTCAGGTCCCTCTGGCCTCCCAGCCTGGGCCTCTGCTCTGAATCAGGCATCCCTCTCTCTCATGTTCCTGGACATCCCACCCACACCGAGGTTTAATTTTAGCTGATTTCTCTCTCAAGGACAAAGTATATATTTTTATTTAAATTTATGTCGCCTGAACCATTTCCAAGTTTTACTTTTAGAACCTGTCAATATTAGTGACATGTGGCATTTTAGGTACTTTTCTGCTGGTGGGGCCTAAATTTATTGTCATTTTATGTCACTCGGCAAAATGCACAAAATGCCAGAAGTGTTATAAACAGAGACGATTTATGTTCGGGTTAGGTGAGGTTAAGAGAATGAATATAATCCATTTTTTTTTTCTCCCAGAGACTTTTATGCGAGTGTGCAGGGCCAGCAGGTGCACATTTGACACTCGGTGGGAAGTCTTTTCCAAGAACAGGAGATGGCAGATGTAGACAGGGGCCCAATTACAGCTGCTCTGGACCCATCACGCCATGACCTGCTGTGTGGATGCTGGCTCCTGGTCCCAGGCACTCAGCATGGGGCTGTGTACACAGTAGGTGTTCAATTAAGGCTTGTGGAAGAAAGGATGGAGAAGGAGAAGGAGACATCAGTGGGTATTCTCATGACTCCTCCAGTCAACCTTTGGGAACCTTGTCATACCACTGCTCAAAACCTTTCAGTGACTCCCGAGTACCCTTGAGTCTGGCTTACCAGGTCCTTCAAGATCTGGCACCCGAAGGCATTTCTGGCCTCATCTTCTCCGCAGGTTTCATGTTCTCAGTCCTTCTTGCCTTTGTACGTGCTGTTCCTGCCGCTGCAAGTGCTCCCTGATCTTTCTCCTCTTGGTGCCAGAAGCCTCCACCTCCGGGTGATGAATGAAAAGATAGTCCCCTGTTTGAGCAAACTGCTTCCCTTCCTTGGATCTCTGATTCTTCTTCCGTGGACTGGGGGAGGTGGGCTGGATGGGTCCTAGGGTCCAGCCAAGGTCCGAGAGGGTGACGGTGCTGGTCAGATGGGTCTGGCGGGCCATGAGCAGGGGGTTTAGCAGTTATTCCCTGTGGTCCTCCATCACTACGAGCTCCCCTGTGCTGCTAATTCTCTTTCCACCATCCGTGCTCTGCCTCTCAAACTCCACTGTTGGTGTAAGGTTCTGAGGGTCCTTCTGGTTCCAGCCATGGTGACAGTAACAGAAACTCTTCCCGTCCTGCAGGCTACCCAGAGCCCTGGCCCTGACCTAATGGAAGTCTTGGGCCAGCCTGGTCAGAGATCTTGAATCTCCTGTTACAGGTGAGAAGCCTGAGGCTTGGAAAAGGGGAGGGGCTGGCCCAAGGTCATGCGACGGGTCAGTAAGGAGCCAAGTGCCGATCTTGACGTGTCCAGCATCCCGCCCCTGGTGGATGCTCAGCCAACATCTGCCCACAGCGGGAGGTGAGGGCATCTCCGTTGGGTCGCTCAGGAGCACAGGTGTGGCCATGAGGCAAGGGACATCATTTTACAAAATGAATTGAATCGCATAGTGTGTTCAAGGTCCATCCGTAATCTAGCGTGCTATTAGTACTCTGTTCCTTTTTACATGGGTGAGTCATGGTCCGTTGCACGGACAGGCCACTATGTGTGTGTCCGTTCATCTGTGGATGGGCTTTTGCACTGTTTCTACTCTTTGGCTTTGGGACCAATGCTGCCACAAACATTTGCATGCAAGTTCTTATCTGATGCTCAGCGAGAGAAACCAGACCCAGAAGATCGCCTACTGTATAATCCCATTTAAAAGAAATGCCCAGAATAAGTAAATCCGTATAGAGACCGAGGGCAGATCAGTACTTGCCAGGGTCTGAGGACAGGGAGGAACTGTTTCATGCACTTTCCTTCTGGGGGTAGTGCAGGCTGGTGCCCCACAGACGTGGTGTTTACACAACCCTGGGAATGTAGCAATGCCACTGGATCGGACCCTTTCTTACGGTTAATTTTCTGTGATGTGAGTTTCGTGACTAAAAGCCTTGCTCAGGCAACTTCTCTTCCTGCTCTGGGTCTCTCTCCTTCCGTGTCTTGCTCCGGCCCTCCCCTCCTGCGTTTCCCCCCCTCAGCCAGTCCCTACCCTCCTGCACTCTCTGAATTGATTTTTCTCACTCATCTTGGCAGGTTAGTGATCACCGTTCTCAGCAGAAATCCCTTCCATTTCATTACCCCTGGTGAGAAACACAGGGCGGTGGGGGGGTAGCATGGGGTCTGTGTTTCGCTTCCCTCACCATCCTGCATCAGGCGAGACGTCGGGGCGGGTGTGGTCTCTGCACTGGACACCCCCAGGGAAGGAGGTCAGTGGACTCAAAGGGGGTAGAGACCCCTTCTTTGCTCTTTCCAGCTTCCAGAGCCCTGTCCCATGGCCGCTGTCTGGCTCCCTCCTTTCTCTGCCCTCAATCAGCACGGCATTTTGAGGGCTTCCCCTGACTCACAGAGTGCATTTCTATGCATCGCTCCATTTAATCGTCACACCACATCTGAGAGGTTGGGACTGTCACCTCCATTTTCCAGGTGAAGAAGTGAGGCTGGGAAATATGGAGCCGCGGGTCTGCAGGTTCTGGCAAGGTTGTCCTGGACTGTGCCAGACTTGGCTAATTAAGGATGGCTCCATCCGTCTTCCTGCCCTGGTGGGGTCCTGGCAGAAGGAGCTTGGCATTTGGGATGCCATGGCCTGGGGTCCCAATCCCAGCTCAGCCACTCACTGGTCAAGCAGCTGTGGGCAAAGAGCACCATCTCCCTGGCTCTGCTCCTTGAGCTGTCCAGCTGAGAGGCACAGAGATGGCAGAGGATGAGCTCCTAAGACTGGGAGCCCCGTGATGCAAGCCGGGGCTCCCCTGGCACTGGCTGTGGGACCCAGGGGAGGCTGCATCTCCTTTTGGGGGCCCTCTCCCCCGCCCTCAAATCATGCTTAGGAATAATCCTCTCTGGATTGTTGCAAGGGTCATGAGCTAGCTCCCAAGCAGCTTTTAGCACAGGCCTGGCATGTGAGCAAGCATTTAATAAATACTCTCAAATGAAATAATACCATTATATTTCATTGAATCTAGGAGGCTCTCAGAAGGGTAAGATGTACCCTGAATTCACAGATGCTACCGTGTGAAAAAAAAAAAAGCGTGCTTAGAATAAGAAACACTGTCCTGTGTGAGGCACAATGCTGAGCAACTTACATGCATTTTCCTATCGGATCCTGATGATATTCCTAAAACATGGGGTCTACCTTCCCATTAGGTAGGTGGGAAAATGGAGGCTCGGGGACAGTGAGATCACTTTCTCTATGTTACACAGTTGGCAAGAGGTGAAGCCAGGATCCACTCAAGTCTGTCTATCAAAGCCGTCGTTCAGATGAAACAAACAGATCATATGAGCGTGTTTTGCAACATAGTTACAGTCCTGTGTAGGGTGAAAGAAAAACATCATCATCATCATCATCATCATCACGCCCACTAAGCATTTTATGATGAGGATTTCATTTAATCCTGGCAACAACTCTGTTATAATCCTCATTTTACACGTGAGCAAACTGAGGCTCAGAGAGGTAAGGCAACTTACCTTAGGTCACACAGCCAGGAAATGGTAACCCATATGAGCTCCACGGTGGACGTCTTAAACCTGAACCTGAAATTGGGTGCAGGGAGATGAGCTGGAAGGACCCTGTCAATGCTTGGGGGTCTCCCAACTGCCCCCTGTCTCACCCGGGCTCTCAGCCGTGAGTCCCCCGGGCTCCCACCCACTTCTCTGTGACTGTTCTGTCCTCAGCCACTCTCCCTGCCTGGGGGGTGGGCAGGGCTGGGGCAGTGGGCACAGGGAGAGAGTGCACAGTATGCAGATCGCTCCATTAAAATTTTATGTGGATTCAAAAATTCAGTGTTGACTCTGGTGACGCAAATAGGTATGAAAATTCTGAGGAAGGCACACTCATTGTTACCGAAATCAAATGGTTGAACGGCCACTAATGAGGCAGACAAGGAGCCTTGCTCACCCTCTGAGGATTGGGGAGACAGAGGAGCGATCGCGCTACATTATTCATACCCTCTTGTTTGAGCTTCAAATCTCAAGGAGGCTCTGGAAGGGGAAGGGAGAGAGGGCAGAGGCGGCGGAGGGGGTGGGGGGAAGAAGACCCCACTCTGCCAGCTGCAGAAGGCCAGTGACTAATTGACAACTACTCACAAAGCCCCCTTCCCTAGGGCACCCCTCTTCTAGCTCATTTGCAGCGCCGGCCCACAAGCACCTGCCGCGGTGCCCGGATCTCCCCCGTGTGGCTGTGTGTGAGTCACGGACGGCAGGGAACTGGCTTTCCGGGCCTGGCTCTGTGAGTTTGGGCTGGTGGCTAAACCTCTCTGAGCCCCAGTTTCTTCCCCTGCAATGTTGGGGAGGCCACGTGGCGCCTCTTCTCACCTACGTGGAGGGGAGGTGGCATTTCTGAGGTTCAGATGCTGCAATGCAGTGCTTCTCGGATGTGATGCTCATGGGAGCCACTCAGGGGTCTTGCTGGAATGCGGGCTCTGATGCAGCAAGGCAGGGGCGGGGCCTGAGATTCTGCATTTGCCGTCCAGCTCCCATTGGCAGACCCTCCTTGGAGAAGCCAGTGGCGCCATAAAAATGGGACAGCGCCTTGCAGGGGCGCTCTGCTGGTCTCAAGTCTTCTGCGCATTGGCATCTCCGACGAGTCTGTGAACACACAATGTCCACCCATATCCCTTGGAGGTCAAGTTTAACTGGTTGGGTCCAGGCACCTGTAGTCTTAAGCCCCACACCTCTTGGTTCTTAGATGTAGCCCAGATTGTTGTCATTCTTATTACTAACACTCTTCTACTGTTTAGCTCCCTCATATTAACTGCCCATTTTGCAAGCTCTCCTCTCTCCTAATTCCCCTTCAGCAACCATTGCCACCATGTCACGGATGCGGAAAGGGATACATGTCTCCCTTGTCACGGAGCAAAACTGTTGGCCAGAATGAGCCTGAAGAACGAATCGCTCTGAGTGGGAAGAGAGGTTGTACCCCACAGGACTGCCCTCCCTCCATGAAGGATGCACTTGGGGCCCGCTCTCTAGAGGGGGTGGGGCACGTATGAATGGCAAGTCGCCCTGGCAATGCCCCTTCCGTTCTTTCTGAGACCAATGCCCCATCACACGGACGACGCGTGCTCTAAAAGCAGAAATGAGACTCCCGAGGAGGCTCGGAGGTAAAGCCAGCTCGCGAGGGGAAGGGATTGATCTCTGCCAGCGAAAGCTGTGTGGAATGTGCAATCCCACCGCTGACCACGCACCCGGCATAACTAATAAACAGGTTCCCCAGTACTCCCTGCATTTCGTAATTATTACTCGGCTATAAAAATCCCTTCTCTCTGCTGCCAACGTTATCTTAGTAAACGTTATGAGCGCTCACGAGGTTAATGCAGGGCTGTAAATCCGCGGTGGGTCGAACAAGAGAGACTTGAGGAACTGTTCATAAATCTACCGGAACGGCTCCCGTTTGTTTATTTAATAAAATATCATTTCCTAGAGATGCACGGGGCACTGCGGGGTTCACACTTTGGAGGGCGCGCGGGGAGCGGGCGAGGTGAGGTCCGCAGAGGACGGCTGGTCCTTGCACACGGGCATGCGCACGGGCATGCGCACAGGCGGAGCACGTGGCTGCGTGGCGCGCGGGGGCAGCGCTGAGGTCTGTCATGGCACCAGCCGCTCTGAAATCAGTACCTGTTCCTCTTAAGGCAGCCTGTTCTCTCGGAATTATTTAATGGGCCTCGTCAATACTTGAAACGGTGCTTCAAAGCCCAGGACATGTGTAATGCTGTTTGCACAACACGAACACCTCCCCGAGACAATCTTCTGGGATTTGTTAGGGGCGCTTTGCCCCACGCGGGGCTGTTAAATCAACAAGAAGTCAGGCTTCCCCACATGGTGTGGAAATGAAATGCTAAAAGCATGGGCATCGGAGTCGACAGACATGGGTTCTACAAGCAGCGCCGCCCTTTACCAGGAGGATGGCCTTGGTGCTCACCTCTCTGGTCTCAGTTTCCTTCTCTGCGCTGTGGAAGTCGCCATGGGTGCCTTCGGGAGTACAGACCGGAAGTGCAGAGACACGGCATGGGCACCATGGCTCTCGTTCCTCTTTCCTTCAACTGCGAGGCCACAGCACTGCAGTAACTCCGAGGACCCTTTGTTAGTTAATTTTGCTCGAAGGTCATCCACAGGGCCCTCGTTCTTTTCTTTTTCATGGACTAGTCCCCAACCTGGAAACACAAGACGGTGGGATGGGTTGATGGGAACAGAGATGCTGCAGAACCCTTAAGTGGCACTCCTGCTTGCTGGGGATTAGCATTCCCGAACCTCTGTGCTGAGAATCAAGCCCCTCACCCAAGGAGACAGAGAGTGTGATCTGTTGATGAGGATCTCAGAATCTGGGGGCCTGGGTCTGAGTCCTGATTCTAACATTTAACCAGATGAGTGGCCTCTGTGGTCAGGTAATTTCACTCCTGGATTCTTGTGAAATGATTTTAACGTCTGTCTTTTGGGGTACTGAGTATGATGTGAGGTACTATGGATAGAGCGTTTGTATAGGCTTGGCATGTTGTACAAGCTCGATAAATAATGGATAGATGAAGAGTGGAGGAAACAAGAGAGAGGTAAAAATGAGGGTGACCAACCCGTCTTAAACAGTCTTAAGTCTTAAATCAGTCTCAGTCTTAAAACAGGAAAGTCCCATATCTTGGGGACTCCCTTTGTCTGGGAAAAACTGGATGGCTGGTTGCCCTAGCAGGAATGGATAAGTCAGTGCTTGAAGCACTCTTAACTCCAGGTTTAATTTGGCCACAGCTATTGATGATTTAATAACAGCTGGCTGATTATGGAGGCTTCATCTAAAAGACTCTAATTCCCTAAGGCTAATTGCTGAGCGTTTGATTAACCCAGTGGCTCTCATTAGAATCACCTGAAGAGCTTTCCAAACGTACCAATGACTGGGCCTCACCCCAGACCAGGGTTTCTCCATCTCACTACTACTGACACATTGGGTTGGATTATTCTTTGTAGTGGGGGGCTGCTGTGTGCAGTGCGGGATCCTGAGCAGCGTCCCTGGCCTCCACTCTGAAGATGCCAGTAGCGATGCATTAGTCTCCTGACAACCAAAAATGGATCCTGGGTGGCAATAGCATCCCCAGTTGAGAGATGTCCTGGACCAGTTCAAGAATCTGGGGAGTGGGGTAGGAACTGAGCTTTGGTATTTTGTAGGAAGTCCCCTGTCCCTGGCTGACCATACCTTTCAGTCAGGGCCAAATTCATTGTGAATGTGGGTGGACGCTGATATCCAAGGTAAATTTCGGAAGGGGCTCGAGCTGATTTGGGGTTCAGCTCAAGATGACCATGGAAAGAGGAGGTAGGCAAAGGCATTATGTGACAAGAGGTGCTGAATTCCAGCCCCCAAACGTCTCCTCTTTCACCTGCTACCCAGCTCAAATCTCACCATTATATACGAATTTCTCTAGGAAGTTAAAAGTGTCCATTTGGGTTCTCTTTATGATGCTTCAGGAAGGCAGGACATGACACTTTATTAGTCATTCATGACTTCTTCATGGTGGAGGCTGTGCTGGTTCACAAAACATTCTGGCATGCTGAATCATTTGAGTCTTACAGCTCTCTGGGGTATTTGCACACATTTCAGAAAAATGACCTTCAGAGAGGTTAAGCAACTTTCTCAGAGTCACACAGCTGGTTGGCAGCCTAGCAGAAAGCAAAACTCAGGACAAGTTACTGATTTGCAGTGACTAGCCCGCTTTGTCTTTCGTTTCTTCCTGTCCCTCAGAGGGCCAGACACTGGTTGAAAAGTGTGGCACCTGTGTTGCAACTTGGCCAAGAAGGAAACATTCACTGGGTGCTTCCTATAGGCTAAGCCTTGTATTTGTATTATATCCTTGAATCATCTCAAAGTCCTCGGGCAGGGATTGCCATAATTCTCCCTTTGGGGGAGAAGAAGGCTAAGGTCTGGAGAGAGAAAGCAATCTACCCTAAGCCATGCATCTGATAGTAAGTGAAGGAACAAGGACTCCCAATCAGGCTGTGGGGACAGCATTCTATGGAGACTGCTGGCTATAGAGAATAAATGAAAAATTTGATACTTGTTCAAGTTTGTCAGCTCTTGAAAATGAGAGGCGCTCCATTTTTGGTAACATTCTCAGAATTACTTAGCTCCTAGTGGAAGTGGCCACCAATCAGATGTGCCTCCCTAGCATTCTGATTAAACATTAGGACAAGTACATATTTCCACCTTTTTTAGATTAAATCAGATGGGTCAGAGGGGAAAAAGAAAAAAGAGGGGTGTTTGTGTGTGTGTGTGTGTGTGTGTGTGTGTGTAAGGGGGAGGGTACAAGGTCGTCCATGTTGATTCATGGGAGTAGCCATCTTCACTTTGCTAAAAAAAAAGGGGAGGGGGTCTATCTTTAACCCGGAAGGGCTCAGCCCAGCTCTGCTGTGATTGGCTGCCACACACAGGAAGTAGCTACAAGTCTTGAACTGAGGCAGGAAGTGACTCTGAGTGAGGTCAGCGGGTCTCATCTTTCCTGCAAGGTGAAGGGTAGTGACAATCTAATTGTGGAAAGCGATTACAAGGATCATAATAGTACAAATTGAGAGTGAGTTTTCCGACTGCTGGGAGAGGAAACATTTTAGGATTGGTTTCCTCAGAGAAATCCATCATTTTGATTTTAACTGTGGTGGTTAACACCACGTTCACGCTAATTTTAGAAACATTCTGAGACAGGAATAGGTTGTCAGGCAGTAGGTAACTTACATTTTCTAGTCTAGAGTAGATAATGGCTAAAACATTGCCTTCAAGAAAGTTCTATGTCTTTAGAGCCACAGCAGAAATTTCTAATGTAAAAGCACAGAGATTCCTGGCCCAGGTAGAACTGTGTATCAGTTGGAATATTTATGTTGATTGCTACCAGCCGCAGAAGTGAGAGAGAAGGGAAAGGTGGGGTTAAGAGGAGCCACGTCTCACATCACAGAGGAGACTCGGAGGACAAGATGGGGTCCACTCGTCGGGTTAAGTGGGATGGTGATGGAGGCAGGAACAGCACCCGCAAAGCTTCTCTAATGTGGGACTAGAAGAAAGGATCCTACAGTAGGGATTAAGTCGACCGGATTCACGTTCTGGCTCTGCCTCTTACCAATGGATGGATGATTTTGGATTTGTTCTTACCCTGCTTTGGGTCTCAGTTTTCCAGTCTTGTGATGGGTATGGGGGGAGATGGCCCATAAGCAATCTACTAGCTGTGACCCTTCTTGGAGTGTGTGTGTGTGTGTGTGTGTGTGTGTGTGGCACTTTTGTGACTCATCCAAGGCCCTTGGAGTGGTTTTCTGTAAATGTGGTACTTCACATGATCACCTTGGGAAGAGATTTTCTCAGGCCTCAGAAGTTGATGGTTGTTACCTTGACATAGTTGCTTCTCTCCCCGGGGACCATGGCTTAGGTTCTTGAGTAGGGGGCTAGGGTCAAGAGAGCATTCAGAGGCCACAGGCCAAGTCAGCTGGTCTCTGCTTATGTTCATTCCATGTTTTGGGATACACCAGTTCCTCCCTGAATTCACAAAGCAAATCAACAGTTAAACATGTGAATGTTGGTTCCATCAGCCAAATTGATCCCAAGACTTCCTTGGTGCAGTGGAAAGGCATGGGTTTTGCAGCCAAATGGATATGGGTTTAAATGGTGGCTGGGCCACTTGCCTGTGAGCAATTTACTTAAACTCTGTGAGCCTTAATTTACCCACCTGACAAATGGGGATTATAATGGGCAACATTAGATAACAATAGAGCCAACCTCATAAGATTATTATGAGGATCAATGTGTTAATTCACGTAAAACAGTATAATTGGTATGACTTGCAGGAGGCATGAGGAAGTGTGGGAAGTATTAGCCCCAGCTAGGGGAGGTGAGTGACAATCATAGAAAACTTCCCATAGGAAGTTGTACCTAAGGTGATTAAACTGGGTGTAATGGATGTAAAAAAAACTTGGTCCAATACCTGATGTGAATTACGTGCTCAGAGAGAAAG
Organism: Lynx canadensis; assembly: GCF_007474595.2. Taxonomy (NCBI): domain Eukaryota; kingdom Metazoa; phylum Chordata; class Mammalia; order Carnivora; family Felidae; genus Lynx; species Lynx canadensis. Next base: position 68,565,811 of record NC_044314.2, read on the forward strand.
AAGAAGAGAAGGAGAAATGGGATTTTCTGAGGTTGATGGGGAATCTTAGATGCCTCCCAGCCCCCTACTGATTCTGATCCACCTCAGTCCTGAACCTTCTCCTCTTCCTGCTTCTTCCTCCTGCCCCATTGTTGCACGCATGCTGGGTGCTGGCCTCTTGCCCTGAATCCTACTTCAGGGGCACCCAGCAGGCACAGACTTGACAGGAAAGGGAGAGAAGCAAGCTGGAAAGAGGGACTTGAAGAAGATTGATGGCGGCATTGTTGTCATGGCAACGACAGGATGGGCTCGAGGCCCCACTGCCTGGAGCAGCTCCTCCAGCTCTTCCTGGATTCCAGAGTCTTTGAGGGGGGTCCAGAGGCCTGGGTAGGGACCCTAAGAACACAGGTGGGGCCTTAGGGTGACAGCCAGTGAGAGGGAGGCCCTGGGACCCAGGATGATATTCTGGTAGCACCTGCTAAATCGATGGACTTTTAAAGAAGATCTGTTCAAACCCCTGAATTAAAAGGCGGGGAAACTAAGGACTAAGGAAGAGAGTGGTGAGGACACATATTTCCTGGGAACCTACTGTGTACCTATCTGGTACTTTCAGCCAACTTCTAATTACTTGTGTCTCTTTTTCCACCAGACTGTGTGATCTGGGGGAACAAGGTGGCATCTTGGATAAAGGCTAGGTATCAGATCTGATTTAAATTCTTTCTCTGTCACTTACTAAGTAGGTGGCAGTGCATGTTGTCTCCCTTCTCTAAGCCTCAGTTTCCTCATCCACAAAATAAAGATTATGGCATATAATATTATCTGCCTTATAGGGTGGTTGAGACTTTTGAATGGCAAAATGCTTCGTGTAGTGCTTGGTAAAGCATAAATACTCAATAAATGTCACATGTAATAATATTACAAGACTATTTAGAAAAAAGAAAATTCACATTTTACTGGCTAAAAAACCCCCAGTTATTTGAGTAGCTGTGGAGGGGCAAGATCTAGTTTACTTCTTGAACCATCTGATGTCCCTTTGCTTTACTTACATTTATACCTATATTTTTCTGCGTCTTAGAGAGCAGAGCCCTATGGGCTAATGGGAGCACATAGGTCACTAGTCAAGAGACATAGGTTAATAATAATAATAGTTCTCATTTATTGGGAACTTAGATGTGCCAGACTCCTCGCTGAGCTTTTGACATGAATTTTTCTAACAGCTCTTCAAGTTAGGTGCTCTTATTATCCTGTATTATGAGAGGAAACTGAGGCTCAGAGAGGTTACACACATCATTCAAGGTCACACAGCTGGTAAATGGCAGAGATGAGACCTCAGTCACCACTGGAGTTTTTTACTGAGGATGGCAGGGGAAGTGTATCGGTGCTGCTGACCTTGGTCCTGAAACATTAGTGACGCGAGGGACTGAGCTGTTCCTTAGAATGCGTGTTCATCAGTGCCTCCTGCTCTGCCTCCCCCAGGACACAGGCGAGGGAAGAGGCAGAGAGAAAAGGCACAGAAGGGAGGACACAGGGAGAGAGTGAGAGAGGATTAGGGTCTTTTGGAAGGACAAAGCTCCTGACTGATCGCTAAGGGAAATAAAAGTGACTTGATATATATTTGGGATAACAATGTCGCTTTGGAAAGTGCTGTAGGGGACATTCGATCCTCTTTCTCCTTGCCACACTAGTGGCCAGTCGTTTGTTTTCCTCACAAATGGGGTCGCATTGTCCCTACCTCACAGATTTGTTTTGAAGAGTCAAGGAAAGAATAGTGAACAACCCAATCATAGTGCCTGGCACATATGAGTGGTGAGTACATTCTCTTTAGCCCTTCTCCTGGTCTCACCAGTAGCCTCTGCCCATATTTCCTCTGGCTCAGGCAGGAGACCTGCCAACCAGTCCCTGTCCTAGAATGTGGGTTTCCCGGGGAGAATTTCTGCAGCCCAGCCACCCAAGTTCATTTGTAATGCGGGCTTTCCCGGCCATAAAGCTCCAAGCTACTCGGAAGAGTTAGGAACCACATTTCTTTGCATTAAAAAGTGCCTCGAGTGAGGATCGTGTTCCAATGGTGGCATGTAAATGCCTCTTTCAAGAGGGGAAATTGCTTTGAAGTTACTATTTCCCTGGCTTTGATAATAATCTGCTTAATGTCTTGTGTCAAACTAATTACAGCATAATTACCTTTTTTAATAACAGGTACTTTTAATTGGTGCAGGGTTAAACAATTCTGTTGTAAAACTCGGTTGTTTTACATTCATGGCTATAGTTTACAAAGAACTGGGACAACCTTGTAATATTAAACACTCCATAGAGCTGGGATGGGTCATGAATGAGGATGCCTCCATGCCTCCTCTCCATGACACTGGACCCCTCTTCTTGCCTCACCTGCTCACAGACAGAACTTCATGTGCCAAACTCTTGGAAGGGAAGAAGAAGAATGCTTAGGGCTACGTGTGTTCACATACATCAGCTGGCTTCCTTTATAGCTGTACATGCACAGAAGCATGTGAAAGAAATATCACAATCTCCATCATATGGATGTGTAAACTGAGGCTCAGAGAGGTTAAGCAACTTACTTCAGGTCACGATGTCAAATGGCTGAATCAGACTTTGAACCCATGCCCCTTGCTTCCAAATCCTGTGTTTTTAAAAGGTGGTATAATCGAGCAGTTAAGAGCTTGGGGATAGGTCTGGAATTCAAAGTACTTAGACTTGATCCCAGCTCTATATCATAATTGTTGTGTGACCAAGAGTAGTTTTACACCTTCTGTTTTTTCCATCTGTAAAATTGAGATGTAGAAATGGTATCTCCTTCATGGGACTAATAAGATACTATAAACTAACATAGGCTAAGTGTCTAACATAGCAGGTGCCCAGACAATGGTAATCCCTCCTATCCTCTCTGAGCATTGCTCTGACCCTGCTCTTCTCCCTCCAGATTCCTTCCTTATAGAACCCCGAGCACCCCATAGATGTATTTCCTCACGTCTTGGCTGAAAAAGTGCACACACTCATCTCATTACTGCAGCTTTTTGCATTTCATTAAAAAACCTGACAGGCCATTTCATAATAATTTATTAGCACAGAGTCAATTTTTATTAATTACAATCATTAATTTATCAGTGTTCCCGTCATCTGAAGTTTGGTCAGAAGTGAAAGGCGAGAAGTGCAGAGAGAAAAATGGGGAGAGTGGAAGTTGCAGGGATCAAGATCCAGTTGGGTGGGGGTGGAGGTGGAAGGGGTTGGTAGGCTCAGTGGGATGGGAGCCACCATCTTGAATGCAGAGCCCAGGAGGGTGGCAGCATCTAGCATTGGAGAGCAGGAAGGAGTCTGGCCGTCCAATGATGCTTCCTTCACTGATGCAGAAACAAAGGAAGTATGTGAGTGACATATGGTAGGGCTCCACTGACCTCAGGAACAAAATCGTCTAAGTTCTGGCTCTGTGTTGCCCTCCATCTCAGCTCCTCCCCTGCTTCAGCTTGCTCACTGAACTTGGGTTTTCATTTTTCTAGTTGATGTCTGCCTCTCCCTCCAGGTTGTAAGCTCCTGGAGAGAAGTGACCTTGTCTTAGCTATCACTTGGTCTCCAGAATCTTGCAGAGAACTCAAGAAATACTTGCTGAATGGATTAGCACATGAATCATGTACCCAGCCCCTGCCTCTTTTACAGAGGCAGACACTAAAGCCCAGAGGGGACGTCTGAACCACCCAAGGTCACACAACTAATTCATAGCCTAATCAGACTCAGGAATTAAACCTGCTGGCCTTTTCATGCCTTGCATGTCTCCGGTTTTGTGTTTTGGCTTTTCCCTTCCAGTCTAGCCTTTGTGCTCTTTTTTTAATAAGAAAAAAGGTGAAATGAAAAGAAAAAGTATGGATTGAGAACAAGGATGAGGCTAACTCCTCAATGAGGGGCAGAGTTTGTTTCTGTCTGGGTCCTAGTCTTGCTTCAGCAAGTCTTGTCTCTGGCGCCCACATCTTAGCTCAATGCTTGTCCTTCTCTGGGCAAGGACCTGCTCAAATAGTTGTACCACAGAATCATTGGGGGTGCTGGGGAAGCACTCACATGTGGAGTCCACCCTGGAACTGTGACCCATACGTACCATTAATGCTGAGACTGAAGTATGGGAACAGCTGCTCTTGGTCCTGACTGCCCGGAGTCAACTCCTTGGGCAACTGCTCCTGCATGCCAGATCTGGGTGGGGATGCTTTTCCTATCCTCTTCCCTTTCTGCTCTTACACTCCAGGATGGAATCTGGCAGCAGCATCCTTCTCTCTCCTGTGTCCCAATCCCAGTATACCAGAGCAGATGACTGTCCTGTTTAAGAAAGACCTGGGGCCCCAGGACCACACAGACTTTGGTTTGAGTCCCAGCCTAGGGCAGGTGCTGTTGCTGTTACTGTGCCTCGGTTTTCTTATCTATAAATGGGCCTAATAATAGTGCCCTGCTCCATGAATTATTGTTAAGACTGAATATCAGTGCACATACCCCAGCTAGGGGTGAAAGTTGGTGATAGGCATGGAAAGCTTTCTTTAGGAAATGGTAGCATTGCTATGGCCTTGATAGATGAGTAGGAATTAGCTAGGGGCTCTGTTAGGGATGAGCTAGAAGACATTCCAGAAGAAGGTGATGCCATACACAGAGGCGTGTGGGTAAGAAACAGCATAGTATATGCAGGGAAACTCAAGCATCTTGATATGCACTGAGTGTAAAGTGCATGGCAGAGAGCACTGAGGAGGATGGCAGGGACCAGATCATACTAGAACTCTCCAGGCCATGGCAAAGTGAGTGCCTTTTGTTCCGAGGACAATGGGGGGCCATGGGCAGGTGTGAAGTACAGGAGGTGGCATGATGCTAAGTTATAGAATTCAAATATAAGAGAGAGGTTTGAAGATGAAGTGTGGAAATAGCCAGTGAGGAGTCTGTAACAGCTATCCTGAGTGAGAGATGACAGTGGCTTGGTCAGAATGGGGGAAGGTTGGTGGCCATGAGGATGGGAAGGAGAAGTAGGATTCAAGAGTTTTTAAGAAAAATCCTTTGCTGGGGATCTTCTCTGTCTACATCCCATCCTCAAAGGTCAAACCTAAAGCACGGCCTCTTGCATGAAGGTGTTATAAGTCACCAACCTTCCTGAGCTGGGGAGATCTCCCCTCTGCTGTCTGTAGCTCTCAGTTATGGCATCAAGAGATCATGACGTGTCTAGGTCTTGTCCCTTCCGAGAAGAGTCTGTGCCAGCTATGTTCTGTTTCCCGACACTTAGCTCAGGGCTTGGCCCAGGCTTGGCATGAGATGAGTAACCACTGGATGGAAGAATCAAGTAGTGTTTGTGCCATCATCCTACACCCTGCTTCCTGGATCCCAGGACCCGGAAAGGATATGAAATACCTCATGTGTCACCCTTCAGAAACCTTGATGGTATCCACTCTGTCTCTTGCCCAGAAAGTAAACCTTTTTGATGGTATTAGTCTTTCTTTTCATGAACAGCTTAAAAAAAAAAATCCCAGGACCCTAGCTCAGTTCATCCACAATGACCCTATCTGAGCCTCAGTTCACTTGTCTGAAATTGAGGATGCCCACACCAGTCTTGCCAGGTGGCTGTTTTCTGAATCCCTTTAACATGTGAGCATTCCTCTGGATGGAAAGGGAACTCCGAAGGAGCAAGCTCTCCTTTCACAAATGATTGCAATTCTTCATGCTTGAGCTGTGGGGTCCAGCAGGATTGCAGCAGGAATTATGGGGCCAAGCTGTTCTTGGCCAGGGAAGTGGCATGGGGCAGAGGCTGAGGAGGGTGTGATTCAAGATTAATAACCCAGTTATTGGGGACACTTTGTTCTGACCTGAGGATAGCCATCACTAGCCAGGCTGGGGACAGATGGTCACCTGCAGATTCAGCCCCTATGGGGTTTGTTGTGGTAAAGGGTTATCAGCCAGGAGCAGGGTCAGCCAAGTTGCCTTTGCAGGTTCCATTGGTGGGGGGGCGGAGGGCAGAGGTGGTCCAAGAGCTCCATGAGGCTTGAGGCTCCCTGGGGTCCAGGGAAAAGGCAGGGACCCCGAGGAGAGGGGTTTGCAAAATCTGAACGAGGGCTTGTGCTTGGAAGCCGTGAGCAGTGGGCGAGATCGTGGGTTTTTAGTTGGATTCATGAGCTAGGTTCAAATTCTGGCTCTGTGGTTTTGAACTCTGGAATTTTGGGTAAGGAGTTTAACCTGATCTAGCACAGTTCCCAGCAGCTGGCTGGCTCTCAGCTCATAGCAATGGGCATGACGAACACATTCAGTGAGTCACACAACAAGTTAACAGCTATACCAACCTCTAGGTTTTCCCTGGAGCACACCCATAAATTGCTAAGAGGCATTTATCTTGGTGGATCCTATTTGGGTAACGACGTCGGGGCAGGAGAAGAGAGAGAGGAAAGAAGGAGGATCCTCATAATGTTGATGTCAGGAGTCAGGACAGACACTTCCCTTTTATCAGTCGATGGAGTGGCAGTGTGCTTTGTGCTTCAGAGCAACGGCTGGACATCCTTTTCCTGGCTGCCCTCTCATGGCTGGTGTCTTCGAGGGGCCAGGTGTAAAGCTATTCATGACATGTGTTCCCTACCCTGGAAAAGTGTCTGGACCTTACCTAAGAGATATAAATCTGTCCAGTTCCAAAAGGTACAGAAAGTGAGGATTAAATTATCCACGTTGAATGACATATACATTAGACACAGATACACCTAGTCTATATCTAATCTCCATATCATCTCCCTTAGCATATATCTCACGAACCTAACAAATGGAATCCATGATATTTTCTGGGAGTGAGGCTCAGGTGCACAAAATTGAGTGGCCCCTCTCTGCAAGGACTCTTGTTTGAAACTACTCCCCTCCGCCTTCCACCCTGATACTCCTCTCAACACACACTGGCACTCATCCTGGTTTATATGCCCCCCAACCCACCGTCTGGCCATTCGTACATGTTTGCATCTTTGAAAAGTACATGGTGCATGTGCTTTTGTAAGTTAATGGAAATGGTTTTGAATTCTCTTTCTGGCTCTTACTCTTGCATCTTTTTTGAAGTCTGCCCGTGCTGCTGCCTATAGATCTGGCTCATTTCTTCTGACAGTTGCAGAATATTTCCTAGTTCTTCTACCAGGTCTGGCTCGCCTGGTTCCCAAGTGAAGGAGCCCTGCAACTTTGTCAGCAGGACAAGAATGCAATGAACACCTTTGGTGTATCTTCTTGCATATGGCCCCAGGCTGTATGACCAGCAATGGGTTTGCTGAGCTCTTGGATATCCGCACACTTAATTTCACTAAGTCTGGCCAGACTGATTTCAGATGGTTGCATCGTTCACACTCTCTCCAGCTGTATGGGGGAATTCCTCTTTTACCACATTTTTGCCAAGACATGATGCTATCCGTCTCTTTGACTTTTGCCGGTCAAATGGGGATAATGTGCTACTCCTTGGTTATCTCGATTTCCATATCACTTGTCACTGATAATTTTGAACACATCTTTTATGCTTTTTAGTAATTTTCTTTCCTTTTCTGTGAATGATTTATTAACATATTTTGTCCATTTCACTATTGGATTTTCTAAGGTGTTCCCCCCCATTTGTAGATTTCTGCGTTTCCTAGTTAGCTATTCTTTCCAAATATCTTGTTTCACTACATTAGCCTTGTGCTAATGTTGTGCTAACTTTTTTACATGGGAAAGTAATGAATTTCTTCCTTTACCACTGTCTTAATCTCTAATATTGGATGCTTGCAAGAAATCCTACCCCTACCACTGAAGGTCACAAAGTATTCTCTTGTATTTTCTCTTTGCTTTCTAGTTTTTCCTTTCTATGATTAGGTATTTAATCTATCTGGACTTTTTTTTTTTTTTTTTGTATATGGTGTGAGGTAAGACTCCATCTTGATATTCCCCCGCAGTGATATAATGTTTTTTTCAATAACATTTACTTAATAATTCATCAGTTACCCACTGTTTGTGATCCTATTCTATCTATCTCTATCTATCCATATCTATCATCTATCTATCTATCAATCATCTATCCATATCTATCATCTATCATCTCTATCTATCCATCTATATCTATATCTATATCTATATCTAATCATCTATATCATCTATCTATCTATCTAATCTCACCTATCTTTGTGCTCTCCATTTTGCTCCATTTGTCTTTTAAAAATATAAAGAAATTACAAAAAATACATTTTACATATAAATATAATATATATTAAAGTATAATGTATTAATATGGTTGTAATCAACGACAGGGAAAGCTGAGCATCTCAACAAGGTTACAGGAAATCAGGCCTGCAAAAACACCTTAGAAATGACTTCACCTGATCACGTTGCATCACACGTGAGGCAATTAGGCTCAGAGGATGGAAACTCCATGTTCAAGGACATAGTCAGAAATGGAATCCTTGTTTCCTGATCCCCACCCCCACTGCATATTTGTTCCATTTCATGACACCTGAGGGTGATTGGACGTGAGTGCCTTTTAGGGGCAAACACATTCCAGGCCTTAATGTTAGATTGAATACCAAATACCTTAACATTTGAAAAAATGACATTTATTATACCGAGTTGTAAACAGAGAAAAAATTACAATAGAACCCAGTGTAGATCTTACATAAACGGCACCCATTCGGTGTAATGACTCTGAGAATGTCAGTGCTAACAAGCACATAATTGGCACCGGGGAGATAATTTTTGCCACCTTATGCAGAGGGGAAACTGTTCTGCATAATGATTTTACCTAGGAATATTCTTTATTTAACAGACCCATTTGCATACCCTCCCAACTTTCTCGAGTTAATACAGAATGCTCTGGAGACATTGCCAAGTCTCTTCCAAAAGATGTCTGCTTCTTCTTTTTTCTTTCTTTCCTTCTTTTCCCTCCTTCCCTCCTTTCCTTCCTCCTCCCTCCCTCCCCTCTCTTTCCCCTTCCCTTGACTCCCTCCCCCTCCCTTCTTCCCTTCCTTCCTTCTTCTATCTCTTTTTGTTCATCCCTCCCCCTCTCTCTCCCTCCCTTTCTTTCTTCCTCCTTCCCTCCCTCTTTCTTTCTTTCTTTCTTTCTTTCTTTCTTTCTTTCTTTCTCCTCCTCCTCCTCCTCCTTCTTATTCTCCTTCTTTTCTTCCTTTCCTTCCTTTCCTTCCCTTCTCTTCCTACCCTTCCCTCCCTCCCTCCTCTTTCTTTCTTTCTTTCTTTCTTTCTTTCTTTCTTTCTTTCTCTGTTTTCCCTACCTTCCTCCAGCTTTATGGAGGTATCATTGACATATAATATTGTGTGCTTGGTGCTTCCTGAAATGAGCTTTCATTTCTCAAGCATGCGCTGTGCACCAGGCACCATGCTCCCTGCCTCATGTACATTATGTACATTTACAGATAAGTATCCTGAAGTTGGACATTTCTTAAGGGCCGGGTTCCTTTCTGTCCTGTCCATCACCATATTTCCAAGATCTGGCGAAGGACTCCAGACACAGGAGGTGCTCAATGTCGTTGAGTGAATATGTGAGTGACTGTCATGTCTATCCTATGAGGGAGGGTTTTTTGTTACTATAAATTGAAATCACTTGTCTAAGGTCAAAATGCCAGTCAATGGCCAACTGGGATTTGAACACAGGTCAACCTGACTCTGGATATACTTACTTTAAAAACATAGCCCATCTTCCCTTGATAGAACAGAGTGTCTAGTCTCACATTATTATCCAATATTATCCAATATCCAATATCATCCAGCCACATGTAGCTTTTTAATTTTAAACTCATTAAAATTAAATAAAAGTTAAAACTCCGATTCTAAATCTTAAGAGCCACATGTGGGCTACTGTGCTGGACAAGGTAGCACTAACATTTTCATCAGTGCAGGAAATTCTACTGGACCTTAGCACATTTACATTTACTCTTCTAAGTGTCAGCTTTGTGTCGTGCTGTGACTTAGATCTGTGTATACATACTGTCAGTACCTACTACTATTTGAGCTCTGGGGTCACACAGGCGTGGATTCAAATCCTAATTCAGGATTTGACTTTAGGTGTGAGTCTTAACCTCTCCGAGTCCGGGTTTTCTGTTCTGTAAAGTGGAGATAATACTAGGATTTAATTTATAAGGCTGTGTGAAGATGAAAGGTGGGGACACAGAAAAAATTTAGTGCCGTCTCTGGCCGTGAAGATTAAAGATAATGATCCCCATCCTACAAGGAGAAAGCTGGCATTCAGAGAAGTGATAGGCATGGAGAAGGTTGCAGTGCCCTCAGAGGTGGTGCAAAGGTTACAGAAAGTGGCTAACAGGTTAAGACATGGGCCGCTGGCACTGGAGCATTCCTAACTCCGGAAGAAGTCATCGTGCTGCCCAAATGTTTAAAGAAAGTATTCTAATAAAAAAAAAGAAAAGAAAAGCTTAATCAAACCAAAGGCAGATTTTGTTTTACAGAAGGGAGAACTGGGCCTGGTGAGGGAAAATGAGTGATTTAGGATCACCGACCTGCTTAATCTCAGAACTGGAGTAAAATTTCGGATGTTTTACCTCCCAGTTTAAAGCCCTATTTTGCCCCCTGCATTTCAGTGATGGCTAATAAAGAACTGCGTTTGGGAAGCTAAATGCCAGGAATCCAGAAGAAACCGTTTTCACCGAGAAAGGGAATGTATTGCTGTGTGTGTCGGGAAAGAGCTTCCGCTCTAGGTGCTCAAGCAATGTCAAGCCTATCTTGGGTCCGGTTTTCTTTGAGTTGGCTCCATTCTTGGGGAAGGAGTTTCTCTCTCTGTGGACAGCCACAGCAGCTGCAACTCCACTTGATTTGCCCCTCTCCTTCTCCCAAATAGTCTCTTTCCTGAGAGATGCAGCCAACGTCACAGGACTGGCTCTCATAGGATAACTTGAGTCAGGTACCTACTCTTAAAATAATCACTGCGACTTGGCTTTCATGGGATGGCTTGGGTCGTGTGCCCTTTTCTAAGCCAATCACTGGGACCTGGAGGAATAAGACTCACCCCTGGAGCCAGGGAAGGCGATCAGTGCAACCAGAGCTCCAGAGACTGAAAATGGAGGAAGGGTGCGTTCCTCAGGGAATGTAAGAACCCTGTTCCCAGAGGACAGAGGAATGGATGTTGGGTGGTCAAGAATAACAGGTGCTTTCTGCACATTGTCCAGGTCACTGTTTACGATTGCCCTGTCTGCACACTTGCCTGGAAGTGTCTGATTTGCCACCATCATGATCTTTATCAACCACAAGAACTTAAAGACTCATTAAAGGAGACATTCAATTCCGTGCACCCATGACTATCAGCAAGGATCCTGGGTAGCTGGACAGTCCTGAGCTCAGAGAGGTGTGGATGGGGGGGAGGGATGCCATGAAAAGTGTCACTGACACCAGCAGCCAGGAAAGCATTTCAGCTGTGCTCAGGCCTTGTAAGATGAAGCTTCTGGCTCATCAGGTCACTCAGCAGGAGTCACTCACTCAGGAGCCCCCTTTGGGAGATGTGGACAACGGGGAAGGCTTCCTGGTGTTGGTGACGACTGATCTGGGCTTTGAAGTATAAGTGGGATTGGTGTGGACCAGACGGTGAGAAGAATATTAACCACGAGATGAAGTGGATGGCTCAGCGATGTGCAGAGCAGGAAAATCAGCAATTCTGGGCATTTTCTTTTCCGCTCCCCTCCTGTACCTTCCTTCCATTCTTCCATCAGGGACTATGCAAATTAGTAAAAGGCTCCTCTTCTGGGTAGAACCTATTCCTGACCAAGATATGCCATCTCAAAGTACACTGGGAATTGGATTGCAGCCTCTACCTGGCCCACTGGCTGAGCATCCTTGAACAAGCAATGACTCAGACAGCTGTCCCCAGTAGTCCCCTTTCTGTTTCCCCTTTCCCTCCCTCCTTCCTTGCTTCCTCCTCTATACCTTGCAGTTCCTATTAGGCAGGTCCTGCAAATCAAATCCGGCCTTTTCCCTCTGTGGCCACCCAGCTGCCTCTCCCCTGCATTATCTCGGACCATTTCAACAATCCCATGGCAGGGAAACTTTGACCTCCTTTTCCTTCCTCTAAGAGCCCCCACCTCGGAGGCTGCCCAACCCCTCACCCTGTCTGAATCCACCTCCAATTCCTCCCTGGCTGAAGGGCTTTAACTCACAGGCCCAAACCACCACCCCCCCCCGCCCCGACAGGCTTGATTTGGCTCCCTGCACATCTGGGCCTCCCATCTGGCCCCCGCACATTGGCTGTGCGGGTTGCTTTATGGATATAATAAATATTACTTCCTTAATATGATTTCACTTAGGTTCCCAGTGACTCACTCAAGCAAATCTTCCATTTAACACATGACTTTCTCTTCAGAGGGAGCAGAGAAAATATTGTTATTGGAGGAGGCATGGCCGTGAGGGGCTGGGGGGTGGGGAGGGTGTCCACCTAACCTCAAAGTCTGTGGCTGCCCACGGGCCTGGCCCTAGCAAGACCTCAGCATCCCAAGGATCTGGCTTCACCTGTGGGCCGGAAGATTTCAAGAAATGTTCCAGCCACACCCAGTAGGGACAGCCACAAAAGTACTTCAAGCGCCACACGCACACTGCCCAGTGTCACCTTGGATCTCATCTCCCTTTGTTGGTGTATGGGTTGAAGCCCAGTTATGTCATTCATCTGGATGGGGGAGAGGACCAAGCTTATCACCCACGTTCAGTTTGTCAGAGGCACACAGACAGCCATTACTTTCAACAGATAATGGAAAAATTACAATTTGGATGTAGATTTATCTTACCTGGTGCTGAAAATGGGAAAGGATGGGACGGCAAGCCAGAAAAAAGGCATGTGGTCTGTTAGCGACACCTACTGGTTGAGTGGGACATAGCAACCTAGCTCTACCTGTCTCACTACCTCTGTGGGACAGGAGGAGTCAAGCAACAATGTTTATTGTTTGCATACGTCACACATGCACGAAATCCTCACAGTTGTTTTTAAAAGTCGGATTTATTGAGGCATGACTTACCTGTCATAAAATGTATCCCTTTAAAAACGTACAGTTTGCCAAGCTATGACAAATGTGTACAGAAGTGTAACTACCAACACTAACAAGATACAGAATATTTTTCATCTTAGCTGAAAATTCCCTCATACCGTGTTACAGTCGATCCCCTAAGCCCAGCCTCAGCTTCTAGCAAGAACTGATTAGATTTCTGTCTTATAGTTTTGCTTTTTCCCAAATGTCACAGAATAGAATCACACAGTACATAGCCTTTGTATCTGGCTTTTTTCCATTTTGCCCTCATCTTTCTGTGATTCTTCTACATTGCTGACATGTATCAATGGGTCATTCTTTTTTTTTTATTGCTGAGTGTTTTTCAATTACGTGGATACATCATAGTTTGTGTATCCATTCTCTTGTCCATATCACAATTTTCTTTTGAAGTAATATATCATCCCCACTTTAAGGAGAAAGAAATTGAGGCTCAAAAGAGTGAAGAGAGTGAGGGAGACCCAAGGTTGCCCAACTAAAGAGGACTGATCGCAAATTCTGGAAGTGGTGATACTGTTCCCGTTCCTTTTCCTCCTAGTCAGCTGAATGACTTCATTCAATGAGGAATATGCGACTTGCACAAAGCTTGTGTTTCCTCTTCCTCCTCTCTCAGTGAATGCATGATAAATACATAGGGAAGGACCACCACGACTGGGAAGGATATGTCATCAGTTGTCTGAGGGTTGTGCTGGAGGGACTAACCAACGATCACCCCATGTGTTCAGCAACAGTGTGTGAATGCTTTGCAGAAGGGTACCTGGTTGCAAGAGTCCCACCTTGGAGTAGGAAGTCAAATTACATAGACTCTTCTTTCTTGACTTTCTTATTACTGGAAGAGTATCTGAGGGGAGAAAAACAATACACATTCTGTTTCTCTGTGTAACGTTGTTATTTCTTTCCCTGATCCTCAGTTTTCCCATCTGCACAATGGACATACCCTCCCTCTGAAGCTGGGGAGGGGATCGTTTAAGGTGACCTACAAGGGCACAGCACAGGGAATACCATCAGTTCCCCATCCGGCGTCTTCCTCACTGAGCTGTATCAGGACAGAAAAAATTTTTTCCAGCTTAGTTTCTCTGCATGGGTGGCCCTTTATCCATGGTGCAGGAGACATGTCCCCAGTTTTCTAGGAACTTGGAGGATGTTGGGGACTCATTCACAGACCCTGCCTTTCTCCCGCGCAGGCCTCCACCTGACAGATGAATTACAGATCAATGTTGTGTGCACTAATTCTTCCAAGGCATTCCCATTGGCCAGGGGCCGTATTTCATGGCCAGAGAATTGCTCTATTCCTGTCTTAACACAACACCTGGGCTGCTCAGTGTGGCGCGTGCTCTACCTAATCCCTCTCCCCAGACTCCACACTTCTCCCAAATCTGTTGAGCTGGCTCAACAGAGAGTTGTGTTGGTCCACGACCAGCCGAGCAGGGGGCTGCGTTCTATCCCTCCTATTTTCCACCTTCTGCCCAAGCTTTGTCAGAGGACGGAGCTGTCCTTGTCTGGCGACTGTGTCTGCCCCCACCTAGACTGGTGTACCACGAGGGCGTACAAAATGGAAGCCAAAGCTCAGAGACATATGGATCGCCAGAGCAACATAGCAGCCGGATCACAACAGTTCCTCGCAGCCGACATTGTCCTCTGTGCAGGCAACTTCTCCACGCTAACTGTGGAGTCTTACAGAAACCCCATGAGAGAGACTCTACAATCATCCCTATTTTTGAGATGAAGACACTGATGCCCAGAGAGGTTAAGTCACTTGCCCAAGGTCACACAGCTCAGACGTGGTGGAGCGAGGGTTAGTCCGGGTTACCTGGCCCCAGTGTCTGCTCTCAACACTCCTGCTGTGCTACATTTGAAGGATCAGTCCGCACAAGACACTGTGCTAAGCATTGCAACAAAGACTGAGATGGGGAGCTAATCGACAGGAGACCAGCATAAAGCTAGGTTGAAGGTATAAGTGCAGAAAAGCAATAGCCATAAGCAAGCCTCGAGGGAATAATTTCTAGGAGGAATACAACATCATATGATTCGAAATTTGGCTCCTGTCCTGTGTGTTCTGTGGTCCCTGAACTTTCCTTTTTTCCCTTTTTGTTGTTGTTGTTTTTTTTTTAATGTTTGTTTATTTATTTTGTGAGAGATGGGGAGAGAGAAAGTGGGGGAGGGTCAGAGAGAGACAGGGAGAGAGAGACCATCCCAAGCAGGCTCCCTGCCATCAGCACAGAGCCTGACGTGGGGCTTGATCTGACGACCAGGAGATCACCACCTGAGCTGAAATCAAGAGTCGGGCGCTTGACCGACTGAACTACCTGGGCGCCCCTCCCTTCGATCCTTCTCCTGTGTCTGTTTATCTGTTTCCCACTGCTGAGCCTAGAGCAGGGGTTTAATAACGGTTGTGTTAATAAATCAAGGGAAGAATGACAGTTTAAAAAAAATGAAAGAAAGGCTCAGAGGAAGCAAAAAAGGAGGCAGCTGGTTCCAGTCTCCTAGAAACCTCGAAAGAGACGAGTCTGGCCTTTGCCAGAAGTCCCTGGAGGTGTGAGGGTGGGTTGGGCTCTAGGGGGCGCAGATCTGGAAGGGGGTTGGAAGACTGTTTATGGCCTGCCCTCGGGTGGGGAGGGGTGCTTCTGCAGCTGCCTTGACTTTTGGCTTCCTCGCTTGTCAGGGTGAGACGTTCACCCCAGACCCTGGCACCCCAGGCTTGCCGTGAGCCCCTGATGGACAGCCTTGCAGAAAACGGCTGCTCCTAACCATGTGGGGCATAGAGTCCAAAGACTCCAGTTCGTGTCCTGAAGGCATCGTTGGGCTTCTGGGTCTCCGTCTGCCCACCTGGGCACTGTTGACCGCAAACATCTGATAGATGAGTCAGTGACCACAGAACTTTCTCGTGTGGCCAATGCTCCTGTGACACGCAGAGTGCGGTTGTGGTGAGAGGGAAGCCGGCGCTTCAGGAGACGTTGCCTCTGGCTCAGACCGGCCCTTGGCTCCACAGGCAACCTCACGGAAGCCATTCCCTGGCAGAAACCCTCGCTGGATCTCCACTGAACCCAGAATGAAACCCAAAGCCTTCGCCAGCACCCCCTGGCCTAATCTGCAACCCCCCTCCTCCCAGCCGTGAAGCTCCGTATCCATTTTCCCTTCTGTTCCTCCCTTGTCTGTTCCCCTCAAATCTGTTCCCACCTCATGCCTCTGGGCTTGCAGCCTCCTTTCCTGGAATGGCCTTCCCCAGGCCTTCAGAGAGGTCCCTCCTATGCTTCCTTTAGGCCCTGCTCCTGCTCCGGAGTCCCCACATCACTGTTCCTGAGGGCTCCACTGAAGAGGTATATTCCCCCATCTTAAGCTTTCCGGCTTGTTGGTTTACTCGTTTACCTCTATTTTGCCATGAAGTCAAGGACCACAACTACCTCCTTCACTGCTGCACCCCGAAGGCCTTAGAAGAGTTGTCACTGGCTTCGGTTCCTCACGGGTGAATTCATCAACGAGGTTTCCTCTCGGTCTCGGGCCCCCCCGGCCTCTGCAAAATCGGGAAGGGAGACTCCGCACCTTGGAAGGGTCCCCACGCCCTCCGCTCTCTCCCCTGTCACCCTGCGCGGGGGGGGGGGGTGCGACAGGCAGTGATGGGCCTTGGGTGGCCCAGAGCCCCCTGACGAATGAGGCTGAATCGGGCGACGCGGCCGGTTATTGATCTGAGCAGGTTGTCAGTGAAGGGGGAAGTTGTAATTGTTGCTGTAGTTTCATTGTAACCACCAGCCCCGAAGGGAAATTAAACTTTGCAGCTAATGGGGCTATATGATCCTTCAACCTTTGATGTATTGAATCCGAGAGAGGTCCCCGGAATACTGAGTGGCTGCTCAGAGCATCATTTTCAAGCAGAAAAGCTGCCTCAAAGCTGCCATTCTTTTTCAGCCTGGGGAAGAGGTGGAGCCAGAAGATGCCTGTGTTCTTACATTCCATCCGTTTCCCTAAGAGGCTTAGAAACATCTCTAGGAATCAACTCGGGAGGCTTTCGATCAGGAAGGAACCTCAGGGTGTAAGCCCCACTTCCTCCTATTCACGCTCCGCACAGAAGCCTGTCCTGCTCCTACCGCCTGATGTGAGGCTGTCACATCCCTGCCTCAATACCGCCAGTGCAGCCCCCTTGCCGAGAACTCCACTCCTCAAAGGGGACCAGCAGCTTCAACGGCCCCCGGGAGCTGGTTGGAAACGCAGCCTGTTGTGCCCCACTCCAGACCTGCTGACTCAGGAACCCGATTCCAGTGTGCAGACAAGTTCGGGAAGCACTGGCCTGCAGGGTGGATTCGAAGCTAATTTTCATGGCATGTGAGCAATTTTGACCTGAAGAGATATTGGACTGTTAAGGATTGAGGGTCCGGATCTATGCAGACTTTGGGTGAAACCTTGACTTGGCCACTTAACCAGCTGCGTGGCTTTGGGAAGTTTCCTTCCCTGCTTCGAACTTCACAGGGCTATTGTGAAAATTAAATAAATTTTTTACAGGCAAAGTGCTTGGAGGAGGGCATGATATATAGTAAACAGAGGTTCCCTTCAGCTCCTACCATAAGCCTGTGTGCAGACCCCTCATTCATACTAAAGTGTAAATGACTGATATAACCACTAGTCAACATGTTGATGGTTCTTACACAGGCCCATTTTTTAAGAGGAGGAAATGAAGCTCAGAGACTTGAAGCAAATGGTTGGAAAGAGGCAGAGATGGGATTTGAGCACAAGATGGCCTGACTCTAGAATCTAGGTGCTCGACTAATGCATGCTTGACTTGATTTCTCAGCCAATTGCCTGGGAGGTAGATTTACAGAGAGAAAAATAGGGGCCCAGAGAGAGGAAGTGGCATCTAAGATTCCTAGCTTATGGATTGTAGGGCCAGGAGCTACATTAACTCAGAGTTATCCATTCAACCTGAATTTCCTGAGCATACCTGTGGGGAAGCCGCTGTGGACAAAACAGGCTCATTTCCAGCCTGCAAGTGCTGCGGGTGGAGACCAGGCTCCTTCTTACACAGTGCGAGGGTGCTGGATCTCACTTGCAGGTGCCCTGGGCACTTGGAGAACTCTCCCACCCCTCCCACCTGCTCTGCTGCCTGCTGTGCCCCCGCCAGCCCTCCCTCCTCTGCCCTTACCCCTCCACATGCCCGGTCCCAGCATGCCACATCTCCTGGGCTTGCGTCCAAGCTGAGTAGGAGATGGGACATATTTTATCCTGACGCCATTTCTCATCCCATCGTGGACTTACAGGAAATTACCATTTGTCCCCAGCCAGCTCTCTCCCCTTGTCCTGTCTCTCGGGAGAGGGACTGTGGATGAGCCCTCCCTGGAGACTCCAGTGACGGGAGGGGGGAGCTGATTTCTCTGGGGCTGGTGGCTACTGAGGTCCCAGGAATGGGGACGCAGGCAAGATTAAGACAGAGACCAGGCCAGCTGGCAATTCACCCGGCTCGGGGCCAGGAGGCGGGATCGCTGGCTTTGCAGTCTGGGTCTGCTGCGCTGTTTTCAACGATCTTGGGCAAGTCGTACAATCCCTTTGGGCTTTTTTGTATCCTCACCTGTGAAGTGACGGACACCTGAAAAAGCGCACTGCAGATGAGGTGACTCCTAGGTCCCCGTGTGCAACAATTTCCTGTGCTAAGATACGTAAGCATCTTTCATAGACACGTGCTTTACAGACCACCCGTGCTCCAGAAGGTCAGATGAGGGACTGAGCGTGCTGGGCTGCAAGGATTAGGGAGGTCTCCAGGAGGAGAGGGAACCTGCGCCCCTCCCACCTCACCCCCTCAGATTCCATTTAAGGACCCGCAGCATGCCTGGCATCTTGTGCTGGCTGTTCTATATCCCATCACATCCTTTGTAGAGCAGCATCCCGGTGCCCTGGGGGTAGGGACAGTCCCAGGTAAAACCCCAGTCTGGCCATTGAGGAGGTGACCTCCCGGTACATCCAGGTCCTTCCACTTGTCAGCATCCTCATATCTATGCTATTTGCTTCTCATTGCCGCGGTGACAAATGACCACAAACCCAATGGCTTAAAGCAACACACGTTTATTATCTTACAGTTCTGGAGGCCGGAAGTCTAAAATCGAGGCATTGGCAGGGCTGTGTCCTTCTGGAGGCTGCGGGGCAGATCTCAGGTCTTGGCTTTTTCAGCTTCTAGAGGCCACCCGGGTCCATGTCTCTGGGCACTTACCTTTGATGACTCTGCCCTCTGCTGCTGGTGTCACATTTTCCACCACTCTGAGCCTCTCGCCTCCCTCTTATAAAGACCCCTGTGATGACAAGATAATCTTCTCATCTCAAGATCCTTAATGCATGCATGCCTGCAAAGTTGCCTTTGACATGAGGATGAGGATGTGGTCATCTTAAAGGGAGCCATCGATTCCCACCCCAACCTCTGCTGGCAGTGTTTCCCATCTTCTGGAAACCCGAACTGAGAGACGGAAGTGGCTGCCACAAGGTCAGCTACCATAAGTGGCCAGACTGGGGTTTGCACCTGGGACTGTCCCTCCTCCTGATACATGGAGATGCCTCTCTGGGGAGGGTTGGATGGTGTCGTGGGACAGGGAGTAGAGAACATTCTCGATAAAGGCTGGGTGGAGGGTTTGGGCGAGTAAACCCTGGTTTTCCCCTTGCGTTATGATGAAATCTTCTCCATGCATAGCACAGTGCCTGGCACGTAGGTACATAGTAGGTGCTCACTAAATATCTGATGAATGAATCGGCATAAAGAAGAAAGCATGAGACATTTCGCCAAAAGAAAGCAGTCCCTTCGCCAAAAGGGACACCATAGCCATGGTGTCGGATTGTGAAGGGTCCTAAGTGCCAGAACAAGGAGGTTAAAAGTCACTGTGAAGACAGTTGTGGACTAATGGCAATAGGTGATATGCATGTGGCATTTCAGGGAGAGGAGTCTGGTATTGTCACGCAAGGAGACTAGAGTCCAGAGAGGTTGGGGTCTGGAGGAAGGTTTAGAGGGCCGCTGGAGAAGTCTGGGGTTTGGCCAAGCCTGGATAATCTTGAAGTAGCCAAGACAATAAAAGCCAGGAGAGGGGGAAGAAGTAAGAGCTACACGATTGCATTGGAAAAAAGAGATTCCAGTTTGATCACTGATTGGAATAATCATAGTTATGAAAGACTGAATGCCTAGTATGTATTATAAATTGGACTAGGCACTTTTTCATACATAATCAAACCAACCCATAAAATCCAATTTAAAAATGTCCATTTTGGGGCACCTGGGTGGCTCAGTTGGTTGAGTGTCTGACTCTTGATTTCGGCTCAGGTCATGATCTCGTGGTTGGTGGGTTCGAGCCCTGCATCGGGCTCTGCACTGACAGTATGGAGCCTGCTTGGGATTGTCTCTCTCTCTCTGCCCTTCCCTTGTTCATGTTCGCTCTCTCTCTCTCTCTCAAAACAAATAAATAAACATTAAAAAAATGTTTTGTGCCTGTTTGGTGGATAACACCAGAGAAGTTCTGAGAGATGAGGTGAGAGGCACCAGTGTGAGTGCAGCTAGGATGTGGCAGCACTGATATTTGAACTCTTGTCCCCCTACAGCTAAACTGGCACGTGCCTCTGTGGCATCACGTGCCTGGTGGTGGAATGTGCTGAGGGTGACAGGGTGAGGATGCACCATGGGCAGTTAGTCCCTTCTGGGCATATGGAGGAAATATGGTGGGCCTGCCATGATGACAGCTGGGGTGAGGCTTCTGGCTTGGAGTAGGGGTGGGTGGGATGTTCGAGATGACCTTACTGAGTCTGAGGAGCCCGGGCAGGTCCAGCGGATGACCACCCCAAGTTGGAGCATTTGGGTCTGGAACTTGGGAGAGGAGCTGTAGTTGGAGATGAAAATCTGGGAGTTGTAGCAGACACAATCGGTGCCCCCAGCCGTATCCCTGGGGCTTCACCTTTGTAAAGCTGGCTGGGCTGAATTCCAACAACCCGAGGGCACTGCTTTTGGCTGGCACCTGTCCTGCTTGGCACCTGCTGGCTAGAAGTGCCTGAGAATTAACACTCTCCAGGAACAACCTTCAACTAATGACTGAAGGGAGCTGGCCAATAAGTGGCCCCGGCCTCCTGGCTCCTCAAATGGGATAATCCCAAAGAGCATGTTGTAAACTGAGTCCCAGCATTCTCCAGTGGGGTTAAGCTCTAGTTGCCCACAGTGGCACCTGCCTTGGTTTTGTACCTTCAGTGGGCTCTCTTCCCTTCCCTATGTCGCTTCTGCATCCCCCATCCTGATGTTTCTTGGAGCCACTGAGTAAGCTGCCTACACTCAAAACTTTGGCTCAGAGCCTATGTTTATGGGAGAATTCAGACCAAGATGGGAGTCCACCCCCCTGCCCCAGAGCCAACTAGGGTCTGGAGACAGGAGAGAAGCGAGTTCAGAAGCCAGAAGCAAACCTTAGGGAAGTGGGTGCATTTAACACATAGAACTGAGAAGGAAGCTCAGAGGTAGAAATACCAGAGGAAAGGACAGGATTCTGGGGGACGGGAAGGAGGGAGACTTAGCTGTGTTGGTCAGTAGTGGCAAAGCCACCCAAGAGGTTAAGGATGAAAACTGGAGCCTTCTTCCATGTAGCAGTCTTATCACTAATGATTATTTGCAAAACAGTTGAGGTAAAGATGAGACCAGAACTAGATTTCTAGAAGTTGAAGGAAGTGGAACAAAATATAAGTGAGTATGATTACTTTCCAGCTAGTGTTTATTATGCACATTTTATGTGTGGTGCACTTTCTGATTTATATCACTGGGTCTTTCGTGTATTCCTAGAAATCAGGAATGATGCCCATTTTAGGGATGAGGAAAATGGAGCTCATGGTGGTTAGGGTGAGAAGCAAAATCACTAGCCAAGGAAGAAAGGAGACACATGAGAGAGGTGGAGGAAGAAGTGAGGTATGGAGTTACTGTTTACTGAACGTCGATCTTCTCTGTGCTATCCTTGAAAATTACTAGCTGTGTAATCTTGTGCTTATTACTTAACCTCTGTGTTTCTCTATCTGAAAAATGGGGACGTTTTTAGTATAACCACATGGGGTTTGTATGAGGACTTAATTATGTAGAACATGTAGAATTATGTAAACATGTAGAACAGTGCCTAGTAAGTAGCAAGCATTTCATAAGTTAGTAATTACTATTTTTATTATTAATGTTAAGATTGTTATTAATAGGGCTGCTGTGACCTATATATACATTGTTGCTAATTTTTATAGCAGCTAAAGGTGGACATCATCCTCAGTTTACAGATGAGATAAATGAACTTCAGAATGTTGCCCAAGCTCACAGAACAAAATGGAATGGAGCATGTATTTGAATCCTTCTCTGCCTGGTTCCAAAGCCCACGGGTTTCTGTTGTGTCAGGACTGGGCAGAGTTTTTCCAAGTTTAAAGTGACTTATTATAGTTTGAAGGGAGAACAGAAGGAAGAAATTGAAGACAGAAGAGAATAAGTGGAGACCAGGTATGTCTACTATTGTAGGTGGGAGAGTGTGACCAGAAGGCAGATTTACAGATTTACCCTGGCCTTATACAGACGGGAAAGAAGGAAGGAGAAGAAGTTGAATTTGGCATTTCAGCAACAGTGCATTGTGGATGAGAATTTTCCTGTTCAGGACTTTTTGTGGTCCTAAAACAAATTAGTTTTCATGTTTTTAAGCTGTGAGGGTAACAGAAAAGAAGGGGGAAGGAGGGATGATTAAGGAGCAGTGAAATATGACCTGGTTATTGTGGACATGGTAGCCAATAATAAAGACAGGGGGAAAATCATGCAGGATCCCACAGGGACCAGGGGGAATGGCTCAACCCACCTTTGGGATAGGTTAGCTGTGTCCTGCTTCTTGCTCAAAAATTGAAAATCTTACTGACTCAAAGTTCAAGGAATACCATTAAGGGCAACGTAGCATGGTAGAAACATCAAGGGCTTGAGTCAGATAATGTGGATTTGAAGCCATATTCTGTGAATTCCTGGCTATGTGTCCAGTCATTCCCTTCTTTGAGCCTTAGCTTCCTCATCTATGAAAAGGTGTTAATAGTACCTTTCTCACAGGGTGGTTGGGCAGATTAAATGAGGTTATATTTACAAGTTTCCTTGGAATGTAGAAAATGCCAATTGTAGATATTAACAAAGCCATAATCAGTATTTAGGCTTTTCCCAAATCCTAACGCAAGCTAAATTGGTGTCTCTCTTTGCACCTCGCTTGTCCTCATGGGGAGACTGGCAGAACCCGTACTGTTTTCTCCACATCTGCTTTTCATGAATCTGGACTTGGACTAAGCCTGGCCTGAGCCTTGAAAACACTGGGATCCCTAGGAAGACAGATTGTTGTTGGTCTACTTTCTCTCAAATACTGTCTAGTTTTCTAAACTTTTTGGGACAGGGGTGCCTCAGGGGAAGCCCTAGTCAAACACTGTGTGGGAAACTCTTGCTTTAGATGAACCTCCATGCAAGAGATGTGACTATGAGATAGTGGGTGTGGCTTCGTGGGAGGTTGGGCCTCTGTGCACCTCATTCCACCAAAGGGAGAGATTATGGCCCTCTGGAGGAAAAGTCCACACTGAGATCTTAGTTTTCTTTTCTTGTATTTTTTTCCTTCTTTCTTTCCTTCCTTCCTTCCTTCCTTCCTTCCTTCCTTCCTTCCTTCTCTTTCTTT